>NC_069071.1:18362401-18663148 GCF_025698485.1 Gossypium arboreum
TAGTGGCCGGCCATGGATAGGTCATAGATGATAATATGAATTTCCTATTAGCATTATGGGTTTAGAAAATAAAATAGTGAATTAAGAATGATAAAACATGAGGTGAGTGGGAGGAGAAACCCAAGTTGTCCCCCCCTTACTCCTCATTGCCGTGACTAGACAAAGAAAAGAAAAAAAAATGTTCATCCTTTAACATCCTTGGCCGAAAATTCTAAGGAGGAAGGAAGAAGAAAGGTTGAAGAGGTTCGGCCATGCATGTAACTAGGCTAAGGTATGTTTGATGTTGCTCCATGAGATTCATGTATATTTTTAGTTGTTAGCTTGAGTTCTACCTAGCCCATGGTTTAAATCTTTGCTATGTGAGGGAGATGATAGAGTTTGAGTGCTCAACAAAAAGGATTGGATGTGAGTGTGTGAGTATTTGAAAAAGGTAGGTCTTAGCAACTTCATGAAGCATTCGCCATGGTAGGAAGTGGAAGAGAAATATAGTTGTTGTTCATGTTAGATGAAGTAGAAGTTGTGTGCTAAGGCCGAATGTGACTTTGAATATTATTAAGTAATGTATGTGTTTTGAATTGATGGAATGGAGAGGACGCCTAATTTTGTTATGAACAATTATATGTTAAATTAAGGGTTGCTAAGTTAGCTATTAAGGTGAAGTGCAAATGTTAGTATTTGATTACTAGTGTATATAGGTGTTTTAGCCGAGCTTTGAACTTGAAACAAAATGGTAATTAGTCAATACAAGTGACCATATTTGTAGAATGTATTAAGCATATAATCGGCCTCAACATAGACATGCATATTCGGCCACATGAGGTAGATTGGTGTTGCATGTATTCGGTTAGAGGCAAGCATATTGATGCTTTTATCTTGGCTTAGATAATCGGCTAAAAGAGAGTGTGGGCTAATATGTTGAGTTGATTCATGATTTCATATATATATGACTCTAATGTCTAATGTATATATGGGTTAAGTACCTTGAGTTTCTCTTTTGATGTTCAAATGATTAAATCAATTTATTTGTTAAATTAAGCTCAAGAGCAAAGGGAACTAAATCCGATAAAGGGAAGGAAAAAGTGATCGAATAGTCATCGAAATCGTTCGACAACATCCGAGGTAAGTTTTCGAGTAATGAAACTTAGTTTACGATTTGATTAAGTCATGACGATAATCATAACAAATATACTGTGATATAATGATTCTACTTGAATTATGTGTTGAGTTAATTAGTCTATACGTATGATGGGTAGCCGTATGCGCATAGAAATCATGTCATGAAGCAAGCCGAATCATGCTGTTCGTATGTGGCTATTGAGCCGAAAATGGGAATGCTTAATAATTGATTTGTGTTTGAATTCTAGTTATGAAAATGAAATAAAGATGTGTCATGATTTACTGATATGTGCATGAATATTCGGATGCTAACGGGGTTAAGTCTCGAAGACATTTGTGCTAGTGATTAATTCCGGGCTAAGTCCCGAAGGCATTTGTGTGAGTTACTAATTCCGGGCTAGGTCCCGAAGGCATTTGTGCGAGTTACTAATTCCGGGCTAAGCCCCAAAGGCATTTGTGCGAGTTACTATATCCGGGCTAAGTCCCGAAGGCATTTGTGCTAGTGACCATATCCGGACTAAGACCCGAAGGCCTTGTGCGAGTGGTTATATCCGGCTAAATCCCGAAGATAATTGGGTTTGGGAATGAGCGATCTTGCTATAATAATTTCAATTAATACACTCGTAAAATCCCAACAATGAGGTATGTTTCGTATGTGCATTGAGATAATTGATTCCTTCTAAATAGTATTTGCTCAATCGATTAACAAGCTTCCGGCTTTTAGTCAAGTTGATTTCTTATGTATGAATATAAGGGTTGGAAATGTGACGTAGGTATGATTGTGAGAAAATGTGTATATGAAATTATTCGTTTAGTCGTATGAATGCTATACTTCAGTTGTGCATGATTTCATTGCTCAAAACTTACTAAGCATTAAATGCTTATTCCGTTTCTTTGATTCTCTGTTTTATAGATTTTGGTTCGTCAGCTATCAGACTCGGGATTGTCGAAGTCAAAGTCGTCCACACTATCAAAGCCCTTTTGGTACATTTTTGGTTGAACTCTGAAAATGGCATGTATAGGACTACCCTTTTTGTTGTTCGTCATGTACCCTTGGTTTTGTATAAATTTGGATAGCCATGCGAAAATGGCTTATATACTCTTTGAGCATAGCATTATAATCATTTTGTATGTTGTTCATTGAGAGGTATGGAAATGTTTAGTAACGATTAGCCATTGGAATGGTTAATCATGATCATTTTGGTGCTTTGTATGACAAATTCTAGTTGATTCATGGAAAACCATGAAATAGGTAAAGTTTACCTTAAAAACAGATGCTGACAGTAGCAGTGGTGTGGATTTGAAATATCACTAAAAAAAGTAGGAATGAAATTAAATAGTGAATAAATTATGTAATCGAACCTTGATGAATCTACTTTCATATGGAAGAAACAAAACGAACATATGAGCCATATTTTAAGAGATATTTAAGTTTTCATGGAACAGGGCCAGAGCAATTTCTGGATCCCCTGATCTGACTTTGGAAATTCACTATAAATTAACCAGAGATAATTAGAGGTCATACAATATATTTATAGATTCCTTTTTGAGTCTAGTTTCGTTAGAAATAAACGGCATAAGTAATGAAGCCCTGTACTGGAAGATATATAAGTCGTAACACATGAAGGTCAGAGCAGTCAAACCCTGAAATAGGGGAGACTTTAACTAATAAACTGTACTAATTGGCTCGACCAAAAATTCTAGAAAAAAACCTGTAGATGGATATATGAGTCTAGTTTCAGGTACAATTTACGAAACTGGTTTTTGAATTTTGGAACTCAAGATATGATTTTTAAGGTAATAGTGACGCAGTTAGCCAGCTTGTCTGGAAATTTTTAAAATGGAATGTGAAAATAAATGAAATAAGTCTGTAAATACCTCGTGTTCGACTCCGGCAACGGTCTCGGGTACGGGGTGTTACAATTTACGACTGTCGATTCTGAGGGAAGCGCATAGTAGTCCTTACGCTATGCATCCTGGTGGAAATAAGATGTATCGAGATCTCCGAGAGTTGTTTTTGTGGTCAGGGTTAAAATATGAGGTTACCGACTTTGTTGCTCGCTATATGACTTGTCAGCAGGTTAAGGCTGAGCATCAGTTAGCTTCGAGTTTGCTGCAGCCGGTTAGGATACCGATGTGGAAATGGGAGTGAGTAACGATAGACTTTGTTGGTAGGTTGCCTCTAATACCCACTAGGAAGGATTCTATTTGGGTCATCGTGGATCGATTGACCAAGACTGCACATTTCATCCCTGTTAGGAAAGACTTCTCTCCATAGAAGTTGGCCAAGCTGTACATTTTTGAGATAATGAGGCTACATAAGGTACCAGTCTCGATCATTTCTGATAGGGATCCTTGTTTTACGTCTTGGTTTTGGCAGAAACTTCATGAGGCTTTGGGTTCTCGTCTTGACTTCAGTACTACATTTTATCCTCAGACAGATAGTCAGTCGGAGAAGGTGATTCAGGTACTGGAAGATATGTTAAGAGGGTGTGTTATAGATTTTCGAGGTAGTTGGGAGGAGTACTTGCCCTTGGCAGAGTTCCCTTACAACAACAATTATCAGTCTAGTATACAGATGGCACCGTATAAGGCACTTCATGGTCGTAAGTGTCGCACTCATTTGTGCTAGACTGAGTTGGGTGAGCAACGTGTTCTGGGTCCGAATTTGGTATCAGAAACTGAGGATAAATTCTATTTGATTCGAGAACGTCTGAAAGTGGCTTCTGATAGACAGAAGTCATATGCTGATCTAAAGAGGAAGGACATCGAGTATTCTGTGCGGGACATGGTTTTCCTTAAGGTCTCGCCATGGAAAAAGGTTCTGAGGTTCTATCGCAAGGGTAAGCTGAGCCCTCGGTTTATTGGGCCTTACCGGATTCTGAAGCGAGTAGGGCCAGTCGCATATTAGTTAGAGCTATCTCCAGAATTAGATAGTATACATGACGTGTTCCACGTCTCTATGCTGAGATGTTATCGCTCTGATCACACACACATTGTGCCTGTGGAGGAGATTGAGGTTAGACCGAATCTGACATTCGAGAAGGAGCTAGTTCAGATTTTGGATCGTGACGTTAAGGTTCTGCGTAGGAAATCTATTCCGTTAGTTAAGGTGCTGTGGCGGAATCATAGCACTGAGGAGGCCACTGGGGAGCCAGAGGAATCAATGCATCAACAGTATTCTCACCTTTTCTGATCAGGTAAAATTCGAGGACGAATTTTCTCTTAGGGGGTAGAGCTGTAACGCCCCAAATTACTATAATTTTGGTATTTGTGATTGTTGAGCATGGAAATATTGAAACTTTTGTTTTGATTCTTTTTGGCCTAAAAATATGTGGTTTAGGAGGTTATGTGATTTGTGGTGTGTTTGGGAGGTCCCAAGTTCAAGTTTTAACTTGGGCTAAATTTTGGTTTTTATGTGAGGAAAGTCTGACTTTAGGTCAGTAGGCTTATAAGGAATTGATAGTAAAAACCTAACAGAATGGGCCAGTTGGTCTAGTGGTTACGATATGTATTGGTGTGTTGGGGGTCTAGAGTTTGATTCCCTGCATTAGCGATGGGATTATTTTGCTACAAGTTTCAACTAAGTGTTGGGTTTTATTAAAATTCTGAGTTGAAGGTTTTAGGAAAAAAAAATTAGGGGTTTTTGTATTTCCTTCTTTTTGGCAAAATATTTTCTCTACCGTTCTCCCTCTTCCAAACCCGAGCTGCCGAAATTTTCTTCTTCTTTTTTCCCTTCTTCTCTATTTTTCTTCTCTTTCGATTGCTAGTGATTTCGTCGGTTCAGTGAATTTGGTTTTTAACTAAGTTAAGTGATTTCCTTGGAGATTGTTTAAAAGGGATTTTGGTTGCTGTTTAGGGAATATTCTAAGGTCTGTGGATCATTAATCGAGCTCTTAACAATGAGGAATCACCGTTATTCGTTGAAGGTAAGTAGATCCCACGTTTTGGGCTTTGCCTATTCTTAATAATCTGACTTAAGAGACTGATTTTGGGTTCACTATGATCGATTTTAGGCTTTGGAGTGTGCATGGTTGGATTAGCAGTGGAAACGAACCAGGTGTGTACTCTAATTATGCAGGAAACGAGTTTCAGCGAAAGCCAAAAACGCTACTGTCGATGCCACACGGGCGTGTGGACTGCCCATGTAGAGGCCGTGTGGCGATACACAGACCTTGTGTTCAACGAGCCAGACCGTGCGCTTGCCATATGAGCACGATGAACACGGGTGAATGATAGCTTGTAGGTTGTGTGCAAGGCACGAGCTCAGGCAAACGGGCCGTGTTGGCCACACGGGCGTGTGGGAATCTTGGCCAGGCCGTGTAACCCACACGGCCAAGGCCAATTGGGCCGTGTGATCCACACGAGCGTGTGGACCCACACTGGCAAGGCACACGGGCGTGTGAGCCCTTAAATCTAAAATGCTCTGTAAGTTTTCACAGGTCGCCCAAGTCAACTGTGACCTTTAGTAGGGTCGGTAAGCCTTATCTAGACTCTTAATTCTGTGATGTATGTGTTCGCATGATATACTTAGCATGATTACCTGATCTGCTCTGAAAATAAAGGTATGATCTATTTGTCTGCATTATAGCATGCCATGCTTGTATGATGCATTGCATTGGGGTGAGTTTGAGGAAGTGAAGGGAGTATCTGAAGGGTTTCATAAGCCCGTTATCTGGCAGCTAAGCTGCATACTTATGATATGTGTTACGATACGGTACTTTATGGTGTGTAGGGTTGGATGGGTCGATTATATCCCCATGTATGGTTTGCAGGGATGGGTGGGTCAATTTTTTCACCACATGGTGTGTTAGGTTGGTCAGAGTTGGTGTGCAGGGCTGGTGGGTTTACTCTGTTATTCTAGTCTGTTATGCATGTTACATCTGATATGGGCGGAAGCCCTAAGATTGTATCTGATAATGATTCTGTGAGGGCCCAGGCCCGAATTCTGATTGTATTCTGTTATTTGTTTGTATGCATGCTATACTGTGGGGATGTACACACTGAGTTGCGAAACTCACCCCTTTTATTTATTTATCTGTTCAGGTAATCCCCAGCAGTAGATGACCACTAGTAGACGTTTATGGATTTTTGAGTAACACTTTTTTTGTCTGTTTTATTTAAATATTTATTTTGGGTTTATTTTGGGGATTTTAAATTGTTAAATTATCGATTCATGAAATAATGATGTTTTAGCTTCTGCGTCAATGAAATGTTTTCGCTTAATATTTGGAATAGAGATTTCACGACTTAAGTAAAGATAACAAACTGGACAATTTTCAACTCGTTAAGGTTCATCTAAAAAGCACTCACATGTGACGCCGCCAGATTCAGCCATAGCGTCTAGGCTGGGTTTTGGGGTGTTACAATAAGGTCCTGCATTTGTTAAGGACGGGATTTAGCTCAGACGAGTAACCCCATTGACCTTGTTATAGAAAGGATTTAGCCCGGATGGGTAATCCAGATATAATACATCTCGAGTATATGTTATGATTAGGGTTTAGCCGAGACGGGTAATCTTAATTGAACTCTTTTGAGCATATATTATATAAAGGATTTAGCCTGGATTGGTAATCCTGTTATACGATATGTGGCTCGAGAGTGTGTTCCTTAATTAAGTGCCCTAATGGGTACCCCTGAATAAGAAATTGATGAATTATTGAATCGTGCACCTCGAGTGTACTACTTGAGCATCTATCGGAATTTCAATGATTCAACGGACATAAAACTCTTGACATGGCTTGAGAATTATGAGATGAAATGATAATGTCTTGAAAGAGTATTGCATGATGAACTCATCTATCCTTACTTGATGTATATGTAAACCTTGTGACTAACATGCTTGATTGAATGTATGTGTTTAGGCAATTTAGCCAAATGGATGGAAAACATGATATTGTATGCTTAGATTTAATAAACGGGATTGGTAAGTTTAGTTTTCGTTATACAAGCTTACTAAGCATGTAATGCTTACTCTATTTTATTTTCCCTATTTTATAGTGCTCAGAAGCTCGCAAAGGTTGGAAGATCATTGGAACATCGTCACACTATCAACTAGTTATTTTGGGTATATTTAGCAAAATTATTTTGGTATAATGGCATGTATAGGACAACTTGGCCATTAGTGGCATGAAAATGATGTTTTGTAACCTAGCCATTAGAATGGCTAGTAATGACTTATTTTGGTATGTTTAAGTGGGTTATTATGATAAATTCATATGTGGTATGTTAAGTATATGTGAACAAATAATGTTAATGCCTAAGTTAATCCAAGGTAAGTTTATAAACACATATGCATATAATGGTATGCCATGATGAATGATGGAATTGTTTAATTTGAATGCTTGGATTGGTTGGTATAGGATATGTCTTTCAAGTGCAGGTCTAAATCGTGTGTGACACACGGCCTGGTAACATGGGCATGTGGTTAGGCCATGTGTCCCCTGCACCTTAATTTTGAGAAATAGAATGCTCAGAATTGAACACACGGGCAGAGACACGGGTTTGTGTCTCAGCCGTGTGTGCTACACGACCTAGAACACAGGCGTGTGTCTTGGCAGTGTGAAACCTACACCTAATTTCGAATTGAATTAGTTAACCACACGACCTAGTACACAGGCGTGTGGCATGGCCGTGTGCACAAGTTAGAGAGTTACACGGGGTCTAATAAGGCCTGTAGCACAAGCGTGTCCCAAGGTCACATGGGCATGTCCCTTGGACCACACGGGCGTGTGAGCCCTACACCTTGAAAAATTTTTGAAAATTCATATAAATTCTTAGAGTTCCCAATTAATTAAGTCCCGACTAGATTCCAATGCTCGTATTGGGCCTCGAGGGTCCAATTAAGAGACGTTTTGGATGATCTCAATTAATGAATAGTAATTTATGAGAATAATTTGTAAAATGGTTTGAAAGTTCTGGTAATGTTTCGAAATGCTATTCTGAGGACGGATACGAGTTAGAAGTGTTACATCAAATTTTTGCAAGGTTAGGATTCGATGACGAAATTTGGAAGAGTTTCTTGGAGTTATTTTTAAATTAAATTACTTAAAGTCTATTTTGGTATTTTGGGACTGTAATAAGTTTGATTATGGACTGTGGCCTGGGACATTACTTTGGGGATTTTTATTCTGATTTACATGACTTTATTGCATGACAATAAAGTTTAAAAAACTGTTCAGATGTGTATTTTAAACGATTTTGCGTGAAAGTTGGTTTTTAAATATAATTTGTTAAGAATATATTTTCTGCTGCAAATATCAAAAAAAGAGTTTTTTATAAAATTCGAAATAGTTTTTAACTACCAAGATTTTAAAAAAGTAAGATAAACATTTGATTTCACTTGTTTTGAATTGATAAGTCAATGACTCTAAAATATGTTCAAAATATGAAAGTTTATTGTAAACAGTTTTTATGGAAAAAATGGTTTTCGAAATATGATTGAAAATAAAGATAGATGTTCAATTTTCACAAATTTTGAATGAATTAATGTAACAGCCCAAATTTCAGTGAAATCGGAACAGTGGTTTCGGAACCACAAATCTCAGTCGAAAATAGAATTTATTTTAATTTTATTATATGATTCGTATTATATTAGAAATGTCATGTGAAAATTCTAATAAGAAAATTTTACCGATTATGTGCTTAATTACGGGAAGGACCAAATCGCATAAAATGTAAAAGTAGGATTTAATAGCTATGGAATTCAAAACTTGAGGTCCTTATATGGTAATTAGACCATTAATGAAAAGTTAGTAGATATTTTTGGATGATTCATCCATGGAAAATTAGAAAAATGCTAATGACTAAATTGGAAATCAAAATACTTAAAAGATGATAAATTATTAAATAGAAATAAAAATCATTTTATATCATCTTCTTCCTCAAATATTCCATGGAAACCCTTGGAAAGAGAAAGCAAGCTTTGTAACAGCCCAAAATTGACCCTAGTCGGAATGTGGTTTCGGGACCACAAAACCGAGGCATAAAAATAATTAAAAATTTATTTTGATGCCTATAATATGTGTGTGCTCATGTATGACATTTTATGATGATTGATTTAGTGTTATAAAGGTGAATTTCACTAGAAAGGACTTGTGTGAGAAAATTTAGAATTGAGATAGGCAAATGTGGAAGTGGTCTATTGATGCACACTAGGAAATGTTGTCCTTGCATGTCAAATTCCCCCAAATTTGACTATAGTGGCCGCCAAGGTGGGCATGATGGGCAAGGAAAACATGTTTCCAACATGTTTGGCTAGTGAGTTATGTAGGAAGTATTATAATAAAAATAAGCATAAAAAATGAAAAAAAAAGAGAAAGATGAGCTTGGATGCCCTTGTTGCCGTGAGTGTGGAGAAAGAAAGAAGAATTTTTGTTCATCATTTTCATTTCCTTTGGGCTGAAAATTCTAAGGAGGAAGGAAGGAATTCTTGTTTCATGTTGGTTTGGAAGAGGTTTAGGAGGAGGTTTGGCCATACTTGTACCTAGATTAAGGTAAGTTTGATGTTTTGCCATGAGATTCATGTATATTTTAGTTGCTAGCTTGATGTTCTTGTTAGCCCATGGTCCAAATCTTTGTTATGTCATGGGAATGAAATTCGGCCAAAGTGAATATGGTGTTAATGCCATTGCATGCTAAATATCAAGCTTGATAATGATTCATGTGATGGTAGATTGAGGATTCTTAGATTTTCTTTTAGCATTTTTGAATGAGATACTAAGTTCTTTGTTTAACCATGACCAAATTGAAACGGTATGGTGTTGTGGTATTCGCCATGTTGTATCCATAAGTATGATTCATGCATGTTGCATGGTAAGTAAGATTTAAGCTTTGGATATGTGTGTATATTTGGATATAAGCCACTTGAGAATTCGCCATTGCACCTACATGAATATATGTTTGCACATGATGAATTGGTATGACATGTATACTATTTTAAGGTGTCTATTTGCTTGTGATGTTGTTTCGGTTATGAAATAAATGAGAGATGTGTATAGAACTACAATATGTAATGCGTTAATTAGGAAAATGTATGCTGTTTTTTTGTGTAGTATTAAGTGTAAAATTAGCCTCCACATAGACATGCATATTCGCCAAAGGAAGTAGATTGGTGTGCATGTATTCGGTTAGAGGCAACCATATTGAAGCCTTATCTTGGCTTAGATTGTTGACCAAATGGGTAATAAGTGAGGATGGTTGCGAATATACAAACATACATATGCATGTGTAATTGAATTATGAATGTTTAGCAAGAGGGTTAAACTAGTTGATTTATTGATTAAGCTCAAGGAGTTAAAGAAGGAGAATCAAGCAAGGGAAAGACGAAGGTCATCGAGTAGCCGACTTGGACTGTTTTACCCAACACAAGGTAAGTCATTAAGCGTATATTTGGTGTCGATTTAAATGATCAATATATATATGCAAATGTGTTTAAATGAGTTGGTGTGTAAATGGAAATGTATGTGTATGGAATGATGCCATTGTTGAATGTATAAAGGCAGCAAAATACATAAGGTATTGGTCTCGGCACTAAGTGTGCGGGTATAAATGGACACGGTGACAAGATTGGCACTAAGTGTGCGGGTTTAAAATTGTACAGCACTAAGTGTGCGAGTTTGATTATATAGCACTAAGTGTGCGAGTTGAATACATATAGCACTAAGTGTGCGGATTCACTATATGTTCTTGCATTACAATTGGCACTGAGTGTGCGACATTATTGAGCTAATCCCGGACAGCGGATCGGGTAAGTACCTCGAGCTCTTGACGAATAGAAAATATGTTCATGCTCGGGGTTGAATTTGGTAAGCCTTAAATCTATGTGATGATTGAAATTGTATGGTTGTGGTGGAAATGAGTTAATGTGTAGAATATGAAATGTGGATGTATGACTTGGTACGAGATTGGACCGAAAGGTCCGAGGTATTATGGTATAGATTCGATATGGACGAGTACCTAGCCTCATTTGTTGTACATGTAGTAGTAACTTTATCAGTGGATTGACGAATGCTTATGACTTACTGAGTTGTAAACTCACTCGGTGTTTTCTTGTCACCCATTTTAGGTCTCTTGGACTCGTATTGTTGCGTGCTCGGAACCGTCGTTGAAGTCATCACACCGGCTGAAATCTTGTGGTATTGTTTTTTTTGTTGTTGAAGAACATTTGGCATGTATAGGCTATTATATTTTGTCGAATTGTGGGTTGTAAACTTTAAGCCATGTGAAAATGGCCTATGTGGTCGTCGAGTGGGATGCTAGAACCTATAGCCACGAGTCTTAGAAACTCAAATTTTGTTAAGGTGGCCATAATTTGTGTCATGTATGATGGATGATTAAGGCCAAGGAAAAATTCATGAAATTGGCATAGTCTACTGCAGTAACTGTTGCGGACAGCAGCAGTGAGATGAGATTGAAAAATCACTAAAAATAGTAGAAGTAGAATTAAATAGTGAGTAAATTATGGAACTGAACCTTGATGAATCTATTTTTATATGGACGAAACAAAACGACCATATGAGCAGTATACTGGGAAATATTAAAGTTCTCGTGAGACAGGGCCAGAACGATTTCTGGGTCCCCTGTCGCGACTTTGAAAATTTACCATAAATTATCCAGAAAGAATTAGGAGTCATGCCTTATATTTACAGATTCCATTTTTAGTCTAGTTTCATTAGAAACAAACGGCACCAGTATTAAAGCCCTGTACAGAAAGATATTCAAGTTGTAACGCGCGGAGGTCAGAGCAGTCGATCCCTGTAACATGGGTGACTTTAACTAATAAACTGTACCAATTGGCCCAACCAAAAATTCTAAAAATAAATCCATGGATGGGTATATGAGTCTAAATTCAGGGAAAATTTACGAAACCAGTTTCCGAGTTTTGGAACTCGAGATATGATTTTTAAGGCGACGGTGACGCAGTTTTCCAGCCTGTCTAGAAATGCCAAATTGGTCGGTACTTTAAGAGGATTTGTCTCGTTAACCCCTCGTGTCCGACACCGGCGTCGGTCACGAGTTAGGGGTGTTACAAGCTTTCTTGGACAAATTGGGTAAGTTTTATTGTCCCGTTTTTAATAATTTTGATATTTTTGAAACTAGGATAGCTTAATCTATCTATTTAGAGGATCAATTTGAAAAGTTATCAAGGTATGGAAATTAGGTCATGGATGAATATGCTGAAAATTTGAAATTTATGGTAGAAAATGAAAGGTTGTTGATAGATAAACAACTTTTACAAAGTGATTTTTGATGAAAACATTATTTAGGGACTAAAATGTAAAGTTGTGAAAATTGAAGAAAAATTTTGAATTTTCTAGGATATATGTACTGTAAATTTTATATTAAAAATTTGGTTAGGCTTGAAATAGGGAGAAAATTGCATAAATTTCATTTTCCGAGTCTAAGGACGAAATTGGAATATTTGGAAAAGTTAGGGCAAAATGGTAATTTTGCCTAGGATGTAAATGGAGTCCACTTGAATATGAAATGTGATAAACTGATGTTAAATTTACTCGTATAAATCCAGATAGACCAAATTCGAAGCTAGAACGAGGAATGAGGAAAATGTCAAATTGGTAGATTTTATGTACACGAACATTTGTCGAGGTAAGTTTGTGTAACTAAATTGTGTATATTTATATGCTTGAAATAAATGTTGTGTTTGTGAATTGTGTAAATATTGTATATATTTGACATTGAAAATATATCTAACAAAGATCGATCAATAATAATGCTCATTAAATGATAAATGATAAAAATGTTACTTATATGCTGAAAATGAATATGGAATGTGTTTATTTGAATTATATAGAGGTTATAGATGTATGTAATAATTGCAAGCCTGATAATACCTGAAAAATGTTAAATCCCATTTGAATAAATGAAAAATCGATGGATATGCGATTTCTCGAAATGAATGAGGTCCTGTATTTGTGCGGACTAATAATCCTGATAAAAGTCCTCTCGAGCATGTGTTATGGATTGGATTTAGCCCGGACGAGTAATCCAGATCAAACTCTTTAGAGCATATATCATAAAAAGGATTTAGCCTAGACTGGTAATCCTGAATAAGCTCTATTGAGTAAATATATATTGGAGACAGGATTTAGCCTGAACTGGTAATCTTGTTGTAGACATGTGTGGCTCGAGAGTGTGCTCTCTGAGATAGTACCTTATGGGTACCATTGGACATGAATTGATAGATCTTGATTTGTCCACCTCGAGTGTACTACCTATGTATCCATCAATATTTTGAATAAATTCAACGGGTAACAATCCAGACATGAGAAGATATGAATAAGAAACGAGTTATTACACATATCTGCTGAAAATACATGAAATGATAATACATGATAATTGATATATGGAAACATGAGATGATGATATTTGCACATGGAATTTATTTGATGAGTATGTTCATCCTTGATTATAGATTTGTACACCTTGAGTGTACTATTCATGAGCTTGATATTTCGAATGATATGAGTAAAGTTCTAATGTGAAATAATCAAAACTCGAGATTAACTATTATGAAATTATACTTGTAATATAAAGAGATGATTTATACATGTTAAATGAATACATGTTGTGGAAAGCATATGTGCCTGGAAACTTGATTGTTGTTGAGCCCAAATATGTTTTGATGTTATTATGGAATATATGACTAACAAGAGCAATGAGGATATGTGTAGGGCTTAAGGTCAAATTGATTGAATATGCCTTGTATAGTTACCTCAAAATAGAATAAATGGTAAGTTAAGTACCATTTTATGCGAACTTACTAAGCATTTTATGCTTACTTAGTTTTATTTCCCTATTTTATAGTAAATCGGAAGCTCGTTGGATTGGAAGCTTGGCGGAGATCACTTACACTATCCATCAGCCTATATCGGTACAAATGGTAAATCAATTATGGCTATAATAGCATGTATAGGTCAAATTGGTCATATTGGCATGTAAATGTAAATGATTATTGTAATCAAGCCATTGGAATGTCTAGTGATGATTATGTTTTGGTATATGTATATACGTATTAAGTTTATTCTATGGTAGCTACATACATGTTAATGGTTGTCCAAATTATGCCTAACATATGGAATATGCAAGGTAAGATTATAAACATGCATGCATGTAATGATCTTCCATGTTAAATGATAGAGTTAGCTTAATTTGAATGATTGAAATGGTTGGTATTTGGATGTGAGTCTAAGTGCAGGTCATTGGTGTGATTTTGGGTGAGAAATGAAGCTATAAATAGCTTCATTTTGTCGACACAGGCAGACACACGTGCGTGTGTCTAGACCATGTGTGACACATGGCCTGGTAGATAGGTGTGTGGTTAGGCCGTGTGTCCCTGGACCTTAAAAAAATTGAGAAATAGAATCCTCAGAATTGAGCACGAGCAGAGACACGAGCATGTGTCTCAGTCGTGTGTGCTACATGGCCTAGAACATGGGATGTGTCTTAGCCATGTGAAACCTGCACCTAATTTCGAAGCAAATTAATTAACCACACGCCCTAGCACACAGGCGTGTGGCATGGTTGTGTGCACAAGTCAAAGAGTTACACGGGGTTGAACACAACCTGCAACACGGGCGTGTCCCTTGGACCACACGGGCGTGTAAGCCCTATAACTTGGAAAATTTTTGAAATTTCACGAAAACTTTTTAGAGTTCCCGTTTAAGTCCCGATTCAATTCTAAAGCTCATATTGGGCCTCGAGGGTCCATTTAAGGGATGTTACGAATAATCTCGATTAATAAATAGTAAATGTTGAAATTATCTAAAAATGTTCTGAAAATTTCGGTAATGCTCTATAACCCTGTTCCGGCGACGGATATGGGCTAGGGGTGTTACAATTAATAAGTGGTTTTAAAAGGTAAGTTTGAAAATTTGAAAGTTTACTTCAGTTATTCTGATGGCCAATATAGCTTTTTGAATTTGATCATAACGTCTGTGCCAAATTTGGGAGGTTACACAACACCTTCTTCAGACCTATGCTATTGAGGTAGTCATCATGGCCTTTTTTAACGAAGTTGCCTACTCATTTCCTTCACCAAAAGTAGATATGGATTGCCGACAACTCTAAACCAATGTATGTACTCTAAAAAGGTCGTTGTGGTAAGAACTCAATCCTACAATCCCAAATGTCGATGTACTCCTTGTGGTAATCTCACCAATTTTCGTTGGACTTCCCCCGTTGATGAAACTTGTGCAGTACTTCCATGTCTCGCGGTGCTAGCAGAATTTGTGCCTTCACTCGAACTGTCACATCACTTGATCCAATTCGTGCATCTCTACCGCCACGTACAATATTAATGGCACATTTCCATCCCACATACTTCGAATGACCAAAAGTTTGGGCAAGATGCATTCTGTGATATCCAGATCAGTGCATGGCTTCCATTCAAATTGTAATGCACAATTATAAATTCAATTTTGTACAGAATTTTAAATTTCAAATTATTGCATAATCATTTTATGCTTGAAAAAATCAAAAACTACCATCAGCTTCCAAGCATTGATCTAATAGAAGCCAGATATCTTTGAGCTACTACGGTAGTCCCACATAACTCAGCCAATGTTTCCACCTATTCTAGTGATATGTTAATTCAAACAAATAATAAATAAACAATATTTTCTATATTAACTATATTATTAAATGGTTTTTACCTTGTCAGCAATGGGAACATATAAGACTCGTTCACTCGAGAACATAGAACTGGTAGTTGCCACCATGCCCATGACTGCAACAGGAGCAAACAACCACCTTTTGACAACTTATCTAGTTTCGTCGCCTGACACAACTCCTAGTACAACATGGCCAATACAACTGATCCCCTACTCAGTCATCCATATTCTTTGAAGTCGACTAGGTGTAGTAGCCACCTTATGCGTACCAAATTTCGAGATTTATCAGGCATTAAAATGCCCTTGCTTAGCCTTAGGATGAATGTTCAAGCATATTGTTCTTTGACGAAGTCAGGCGTGTAGTTAGGAAGTTCTTTGAAATTATTCTCCAACCATCTCATACCTATCTGACCACTTGGAAACTTGTTCGACACCTTCCTTAAAAATGCCTCGCAAAGGTCCTCTTTATCGGGAACAACTACTAACATTGTAACAGTTGGCCCATCCATAGGTAAACCAAGTTGAAAAGCTATCCTGGAGTGTGATTATACACTCATCGCATGGAAGATAGAAAGTGTGTGTCTTGGGTCTCCATCTTTCTACCAACACACTAATGAGTGTAGGACCAAGTTTGCAGGCCCCAACTATACGAGATATGTAATAGCCCGTTTTTCAGTGGTGTTGAAAATAATAGTTTCAGGACCACAAATCCAACAAGCAAGATCGTAAATATTATTATTTAATATTTAGAGTCAAATATGGTATTAAAATAAATGTTGAATTGGTAATTTATGTTACTTAAGAGAACAATTAGGTTTAAGTGGTATGACCTTAAATTCAAGTGGTTTTAGAAAATGAGGTATCAAGACCTCATTTCAATAAATCGAGCCGTAAGTATTTTATTAAATATTTATGGAGTGTTATTAAGGTCGTATTAAAGTTTTGTTAAGAAATTTTGGCGTTTCAATGGTTAATTAATTAAAAAGGACTAAACTGTAAATAATGCAAAAGTTAATTGCTATAAGTTTATTTGTATTGAATAGTTATAAAAGTATGAAGTGAAGGTTTTAAAGTGAAAATGTACCTTAATTATTATGATGTACTATTTTAAAATGTTTTAATTAAAAGATTTTATATGTTAAAGTAATAATAAAATAAAAACAAAAGAAAGCCAATGTCATCTTTTTTCATTTTCATGCTTTTCAACCGAAATCTCCATGGTTGAAGCTTAAGAACATTTGATTGAGCTTTTATCTATGCATGTAAGTGCATTTTTATCTCGTTTCTTGTAATTTTTATGTTTTTAATATTATTGCAATTAGGTTTAGCTAACTCGTATATCCGTTTTTAAAATTGTTAAAGATTTTGAATGTTGCCATTGATAAATCTTTGTGATTTTATATGTTAAATGATGAATTTGAGGTATTAGTTGTTATTTATAAATATTTTGTTAACTAATTTTAATGAATTTAATGATTAGGGATTAAATTGTGAAAATAGTAAAATTTAAGGTAAAATTTGTGAAATGATAATAAAAATGGGCTGATTATGAACCCTATGAAAATTGGCTAGCATGATTTATGGTTAAAAATAGTGAAATTGAAAGTTTCGGGTTTAGAGACTAAATTACATAAATGTTAAAATATTAAGGGTAATTTGTAAAATTCCCAATAATGAGTTAGAAGTTAAATTAATTATTTTAAGTTATTGAATGGTTTAATTAAATGAAACATTATTATTTAGATCTAGAAACGAATCAAACGGTTCTAAATAGAGGAAAAGCTAATGTGTCGAATTAGTCGTCGGCCTCATTTTATAACTGTAATTGTCGAGGTAAGTTTGTAGGTATAGAATTGTACATATATATATGCATAGTATTACTGTTGATTTATGAATGTTTATATATATGATGTTTAATATGTGAATTGGAAATCGGAGTATTATATCTGAATATAAGGTGAGAAAGGATTTGTAACACCCCTAACTCGTATCTGTCGCTAGAACACTGTTACAGAACATTATCGGAATTTACAGAATAATTACAAACATTTCATGTCATTTACTGTTCATATCCAAAAATAATCATATCGTCTTGGACCCTCAAGGCCCAATTTAAGCTTTAGAAACAAGTCGGGACTAAACCAGGGTCTTAGAGAATTTTTCGTAAAATTTAAAAACTTTTCTCATACCCAGGGGTCAGACGCTCATGTGAGTAGGCCGTGTGGCTCACACGGCCAGATGACATACCCATGTCTCAGGCCATATGGGTATTCGATGTGAGGTACACGGTCATGCTCCAACCCATGTCCTTGCCCGTGTAACTCTCTAATTTGTGCCATACAGCCTCCCACACGCCCGTGTGCTAGGCCCTATGGTCAATTTAAGTTTTACAAATTAGGTGCGGGTTTCACAGGGCCAAGACATACACCCATGTTCTAGGCCGTGTATCTCACACGGCTGAGACACACACTCATATCTTCGCCCGTGTGCCCAATTCTAAGCATTATGTTTCTCAATTTTAGGATACAGGGGACACACGGCCAAACCACATACCCATGTGCCAAGCCGTTTGTCACACACAGTCAAGACACACACCCGTGTGTCTACTCGTATGGACAAAATAATGTCATTTCCTAGCCTTATTTCTCACCCAAATTTTCCAATAACCTACAACAATACTTGTACATATATACCAACCAATTTCAAGCATGAAACTAAGCAAACATCATTAATATGTATAGTATAACATTACATACATTCATATAGTCAAACTTACCTTTTTGTAAGAATATATATATTTTACCCTAATTCAATCTAACCATACCTTATACATGTATGTACTAAACATGATATAACTTTATATTATCATACCAAAATGTACCATTAGTAGCCATTCCAATGGCTAGATTATAAACATCCATTTACTTATCATCATTGGTAAAATTAGCTTATACATGCCATTATGTCAAAATAAGTTTTCTATTTATACCAAAACAAGCTAAAGGATAGTGTGATGATACTTCGACCGATCTCCAACCTTTACGAGCTTTCGAGCACTATAAAGCAGAGAAAAGAAAACCTAGGAAGCGTTTAATGCATAATAAGTTCATATAACAGGAATTTAACTTACCATATATTTATATTTAAGATAAGCATACAATAATGCATCCAAGCAATTTGACTTATAGCCTAAAACACAACTTCACCAATCATGTTAGTCAAGTAATTCACATAATACCAAGAACATGGATGAGCTCATCATTTAATGTATTTCATATACATATGTTTTCCATATTATTATTCCATATTACATGTACACTTTAATGACAAATCATTTCAAGTTCAGTTTAGCTATGTCAGAACTTTACCCGTTGAAGTTATTTGAAATATCGATGGACACGCTCATATAGTACACTTTAGTGTACAATACTATAATCCGTCAATTCATTTCCAAGGGTACCCAATTAGGGCACATCATCGAGAAGCACACTCTCGAGCCTTGTAATGGGAAGCTGACACAGAGCAATTTCGGGAAGCTCATAAAGAGCCTATCGAGAAGCTTATCCGAGCTATATAACGGGAAGCTCATAAGAGCCATAATCGTGAAGTTCACAAAGAACTTTATCGAGAAGTTCACAAAGAACCATATCAGGAAGTTCACAAAGAACCATATCGGGAAGTTCACAAAAAACCATATTGAGAAGCTCCAGATAGCCAATATCGGGAAGTTCAAGCGAGCACTATCAAGAAGCTCGCAAGAACCTTCTATAGGAAGCTCAATAGCTCATATAACAGGACGCTCATAAGAGCTGTGGTGTGTCCGCAACATAAGCTAGACTAAAACCAATACGGGAAATCTTGTATCCAT
Organism: Gossypium arboreum; assembly: GCF_025698485.1. Lineage (NCBI taxonomy): Eukaryota > Viridiplantae > Streptophyta > Magnoliopsida > Malvales > Malvaceae > Gossypium > Gossypium arboreum. The sequence continues at coordinate 18,382,016 of NC_069071.1, forward strand.
CGACTTTGATTTATTCAAACAGGATTTTTTGACATTTATCAGGCATTATCGGATATTCAATCAATTTCACATACATGATAATTATACAATTCACATATACAACATTTAATTCAAACATATAAATGTACACAATTTAGTTACACGAACTTACCTCGATACTTTTTCATATACGAAATCTACTAATCTGAAACTTTTTATTTTTCTCGATCCAACTCAATATTAGGTCTTTCAGGATCTATATAAATGAATTTAACATCATTTTAATCCATTTTATACTCAATTTAATTCAATCACATCCTAGGCAAAATTATTATTTTGCCCCTATACTTTTCATAAATGACGATTTTGTTCCTAGGCTCGAAAAATGAAATTCATGCAATTTAATTCTTATTCCAAGCCTAACTGAAATTTTCATATAAATTTTACCGCACATGTATTTCACAAAATTCATAATTTTTTCATAACTTTTACATCTTTAAAATTTAGTCCCTAAATCATATTTTCATCAAAATCCACTTTGTAAAAGTTGTTTATCTATCAACAACCTTTCATTTTCTACCATAAATTTCAAATTTTTAGCATATTCATCCATGGAAAACTTCAATACTTTGATAACTTTTCAAATTAATCCCCAAAATAGATAAATTAAGCTATTCTAATCTCAAAAAATATAAAAATTACTAAAAACAAGGCAAGAATACTTACCCAATGAAACCAAGAAAACTTGTTTTCTCTTTCTTAGGGTTTCCATAGAAATTTTAGGGAAGATGATGAAAATAAGATGATATTTTCTATTTAATTTAATTATTATCTTTTAATTTTTTCCACATTCCAATTTAGTCCTTACTTTTTCTAATTTTCCATTGATGATTCATCAAAAATATCTACTAACTTTTCTTTAATGGTCTAATTACCATATAAGGACCTCAAGTTCTAAATTCCATAGCTATTTGGTACTTATAGCTACTAGAACTCAACTTTTTCATTTTATGCAATTTGGTCCTTTCCATAGTTAAACACATAATCAGTAAAGTTTTCTTATCAGAATTTTTATATGACATTCCTATCATAATGTAGATCATTTAATAATATTAAAATGAATTTTCTTTCTGGCTTAGATTTGTGGTCCCGAAACTACTGTTCTGATTTCGCTGAAAATGGGCTATTACAGTATTTATTTGAAAACTATTGAATAATTATGAAATATTGGAATGATTATGAATTGTTATAGCATGTGTATTGAGAAATATGGAAGTGCCTCTGATTCATGAAAGTTATAATTTTGTTAAAGTGTCTGTTTGGATGTAGTAAACAATTAGGATACGATTGGCATGCCAATAGGATTAGAATGCGCGCTTGTACGGGATTTGCACTTCAATGCCCCTGTTTGTACTTCGGTGCCCCTTTTTGCACGTTTGTGCCCCTATCTGCACTTCGGTGCCCCTGTTATGCATCTATGATGCCTCTGGTGTGATGTAGTTACCCGAGTATCCGAGTCAAGTTACTAGTTCATCAGGCTAAATGTGAATGGAATTTACAAAATTATTTTAATGTTAAAGGCTAATGTATAGTGAAGATATTAGTAAATGCTAAATGTTAAATATTCAATGAATTACTTGATCATATATGAGTATCATTATATTGATGATCATTCGGTTAAAGATATGTGTTTATATACATATATATATATGAGTTTGGATTGAATTATTATAGTGCAGGAAGCATAGAACCATTTTCAATACTAATCCTACAAGTGCTTCATAAATGTATAATAGGTATGATTAATTTATTCATTTAGCTTTCACCTTGTTTAGTAGAAGTAAGTGATTATGGGATGATATGTTTATAGAAACGTTTGAAATGAATGATGAATTATAGAATGATTGTATGTTAAATGTGGAAGTGTTATGGTAATTAAAAAAAAACGTTTAAGTAAAGTGTTTATATGAAATGTTTATAAGGAAAATTATTTATACATGTATATGCAAGGCTACACCAATTAATCATGAGAGGTGTAGTGAATAGAAAACAAAAGTTAGCTTAAAGTATAATAAAAACTATGCTTATTTGTTTATTCTAATATGTCAGCAATTAAATTGTCTTTTTACCAACTTACTAAGCATTACCAACTTACTAAGCATTATTGCTTACGTCAGTTGTTTTCTTTTCTTGTAGATCATTGGAAGGTTCGATTTGGTTGGAAACTCATCAGATATCTATCACATTATCCAACAGTTAATTCTATAGTTTTTGACCATTTTTGGCTAAGGTTTATAGTGGTATGTATAGAGTGATTTGTAATGGTATTATGATGTATGTTTGATGATTATTTTGGAATGTATGAGTTGTGCAGGTTATCTTGGTAGGTACCATTTGATATTTGATAGTTGGTGTCATTGAACTATCATAAGTTGTATGTTTTGAATGGCTCTAATGCCATGTTTTGTGATGGAATAGTAATGATCAAGTTGAGGCATGTTTGGTAAGATTTGGAACTAGTACTTGATGATTGATATGTGCTAAAATATGCATGTTTATATAAGTGTTGTTATATGTATTTGAGGTGCCTTATATGGCATATTAGTTGAATGTGTAACACCCGGTACCCGTAACCCACGCCAGGGTAGAGTACAAGGCATTACCTAACGTGATTTCGTGTACACAACAAATCTCGAGTCACCCAAACTCGGTCCAATTTAAATCATTTTCAATTTCTACTTTAATCTTCTTATTATGGGCCTACGAGCCCTAAATAGACATTGGAAACTAATCGGGACTATACTGGGTCCTTAAACCAACTATGAAAATTTTGTCCTTAAAACAGGGCACACGCCCGTGTGGAAGGGCAATACGCTCGTGTAACCAACTCAACATGGTCGTGCTGATGGCAGGTGTGACTCACACGGCCTACACACCTAGGGACACGCCCATGTCCTTTACCTGTGTGAAATTAATTTCTAATTCACACCTATAAGGGTTTTCATACGACCAGACACACGCCTGTGTCGATGGCCCATGTCCCTCACACGACCAGGACACGCTCGTGTGTAAAAACCTGGGTATTCTATTTCTGACGTCAACATTCCAAAAATGACACATGGCCATGGCATACGCCCGTGTACTAGGCCGTATCCTCTACACGGCTGAGACACACGGCCGTGTTTCTGCCCGTATGTTTATTACCATGCATACTGACTTGAAATTTTTACGTGCAGGGGACACATGGCCAGACTACACGCCCATGGGGTAGACCGTGTGTCACACACTGCCTAGACATATGCCTGTGTGTCTACCCGTGTGGACAATATAAGGCTATTTACCAAGCCTAATTGCCACCCTTACATACCTAGTTCCATGCAAATACCAACCAATATTAAAACAAACACAATTCATACAACCAGACCAGTCACAATAGACATTCATTCAATTGAAAATGCATCTTTTATGAAACTCAAAATGAATATTAGCCATCAATCAAGGCTTAATACAAAATAAAGGGTTTCCAACCCAAGCCAACACATTTGGCCAATTCTCAAAGTCACAAAATAATAAAGTCTAAACCTTATACATTCCATATTTAAAAATATAAATCCAACTATACCAAATGCTTTGGTCGATAGTGTGATCGATATCTCTGACTCCTGGTGATCCTTTGGCTAGTTAGACAACACTATAAGAAAAATAGAAAGAAAAGGGAGTAAGTATAAAAGCCTAGTAAGTTGCACATAAATAATTATACAGCTACAATTCATCAATAATCAACATGTTCATAATACAAAGGTGGGCATAAGCACAACTTACTCATTACCATCCATACAAGTCACATATTATGTAATGAGCTCATATCTCATACGTACCAAATAGGTACTTGTACCATTCACCACAAGGTTATACTTTTCTTCATTAACCTAAAATTATGACTCTCGCCGTTGAACCATTCGAAACACTATCGAATATTCCATAGCCTCAAACATGGGGTAAGTTGCCGATACCATGTCTCGGACATGGTCTTACATTGGCTATCATCATCGAGGCTGATGCCATGTCCCAGACATGGTCTTACACCAGCTCTCGGATATTTGTGCCAATGCCATGTCCAAGACATGGTCTTACACTGACACATCTCGTAGCCGATGCATGTCCCAGACATGTCTTACACTAGCACTTGTTTCAGTACCAATGCCATGTCCTAGACATGGTCTTACACTGGCTCACACCAATGACCCAAATGTCATGGCAAGAAGATCCGATTTACTTCTTAAGTTTCCAATAGGAATTCTACTATCTCAATGATCATTACACATTCTCAATTCCACAATCAAGCAATTCATGTGATATCTATTCAATAAAAATTTAAACACATATAGTAGCAATGTAGTTGTATTATTTACATACAACTTACTTCGGATTACAAAACGTATACGACTAGTCAGTTTAGTTGATTTGCTTGGTTTTCCCCCGGTCTAGGTTCGAATTTGACAATTCTTGATCTATATTAGAAAAATACACTCATTTAGTCACTAAATTCAATTAAGAAAATAAAAATGCACATCTTCGATAAAATGACCATTTTGCCCCTAGACTTTGGCAAAAATGACTATTTCACCCTTATGCTCGAAAATCGATTTTTATCAAATTTCTTTGCATCTCAAGCCTAACTGAACTCTTTTTACTCTTATAGCAACTCCAAATTCATTATATTTCACACATTTATCAACTATTTTACAACTTGTGCAAAATAGTTCCTTTAGGAGTTTTCATGCTAACACCTTTCACAAAAGTTGTCTATTACACTACTAAGACTCATATTCTTCCAAAAAAACTCAGCAAACACCACGAATCCTTTGATGGAAAAAATCCAAACCCTTAACCATTTTTTCAAAATAGACCCCTCATTTGAAAGCTCATGCTTCTAGGGTCTCAAAAATGTAAAAACCATTAAGAGAAACTATCAAAATCACTTACTTGAGAGGGATCAAAATTGCTGAAATTTTTGAACCTTTCAAACCCCTACAATGGTTGATATTTCCAGCTAAGAAGAGAGAAAAGATGATAGCTTTTCCTTTTTGTTTTATTAAAAATACAACTAGTCAAAATTGGTGACCTAAGCTTCACTTAATTTTGACCTTCTCTCCAATTTGTCTCCCATGGCCGGTCAAGCTATTGTCTAAGGGTCTAATTACCCTTTAAAGACCCCCAATTTTAGTTCTCTAGCTAGTTAGCATCTTTAGCTATCAAATTAGGACTTTTTCACTTTATGCGATTTAGTCCTTTTTCGCAATTGAGCTCACAAACGTCAAAATTAACTTACCAAATTTTTCATGCATTCCTAAAAAAATACTATAATATAATAATAATAATAAAATAATTTATTTAACTCTGGATTTATGGTCTCAAGACCACTATTCCGACTAGGCCCTAAATCGGGCTATTACAGAATGGTCTTAGAATAACGAATTGGTCATTTTATAAAGATTTTTGGTCATGTTTTGAGGTCCTGATGATATGTACAAAATGATTCTAGGTACATACTTGATTTCGGCGATGGAAATGGTTTTTTTGGGCAAATTCATGTCCACACGGCCTGAGACACGGGTATGTGACTCAGCCGTGTGTCACATACGACTAGGAAACACGGTCGTGTGTGGTTTTTTTGAGAGCTACACGGCCTGGCACACGGACGTGTGGCTTGGCCGTGTGACCCAACTCGAAAAGTTACACAGGTGAGGACACAGGCTTGAACACGACCGTATCTCTTTATTTCAATTGTTACATGGCCTGAGACACGGGTGTGTGTCTCAGCCATGTGAGGCACACGGCCGTGTGATCCCTATAGTTAAAATTTTACAACTTTTTCCTAAACTTTCCAAATGTCTCCAATTTAGTCCCGAATTGTTTCTAATGTATTTATAGGGCCTCAAGGGCTCGAGTTAGGAACTATATGTATGTGAATGGTTATTTCATGTTATGATTATGATTATGTATGAAAGGTATATTTAAGTGTTTCGTTTGTTCAGTAATGCTCTATAACCCTAATCCGGCGACAGATACAAGCTAGGGGCGCTACAAGATACATGCAAGAATCCCACGTCTTGCAAGTAAGCACAAATTTCGGTGTTTGGGTTCCTTGACAAATTATGTATGAACCTTTCCAAAACACAATCATCTGCCTATTTATATCGACAAAATAGAATACTTTAAAATATTTTAAAAATTAAAAAAATTTAAATTTAACTTAATTGAAAATAACAAAATTAAAAATTTCTCCTTACCATTATCGCTTGAGCGACGAAAATGTGTTTGTCGTCAAAACGAATAAGAGAGCTTATCATTCCTGAAACTTTAACCGAAATGAATATACGAAATAGTTAAATTAAACTAATGTATTTTTAAACAAGTGTATAGGAAAATCTTGAAGAAAACTTGATAAAATTGAGAGAATTTAAAAGAGAATAGAGATAGTTGAATTTGAGTGGGAAGAATGAAAAGTGACCTCGTATTTATAAGAAAAAAAAAGTTACCGTTGATCTTTTAAAAAAATTTACTATTGCCAACGTTTGAAAAATCATTGGAAAAATAACCGTTGAAAAAATGTGTCCAACACTCTCTAAAAACGACATATTTCTCTAATTTAAAAAAAAAATTAACTAAAAATAATTTTAAAAAACAGTACATATAACTAATTAAATTAAATTAAATTAAATTAAATTAAAGAATCAAATAAATTATTATACGTTGTCTTCTTTGAGTGGCACAACAGTAACTAATTAATTTACAAGTGCGCAATTGTGGACTTTTAAATTAATCCGTTATTTTCAAGTTATTTGCGTAGCTAGAGTTGTTATCTACAAGGGTAGAAGGTTATAGAATTCAAATTTAGAGACGCACATCTTCCGATAATAAAATCTTGAGAGACTAATGAATACATGAAAAGAGAACTTTTAAATTGGGAGTTCTAAATAATTCGGTGTGATTCAAAAAATCAAAATAAAAGATGAATTGACCAGTCCTGACATAAATTGAGTAACCATTTTTAATCCTAAAAACGCAAAAATAAATCATTGCAAAATGAAATGAAATTGAGGGAAGAAAATGATGGAAGTTAAATATGCAATTTATAAGATTATGCATTTTAACAATTTCATTTTAAATTTCATTTTATTTTCAATTCTAACTGAAAATAAAAGGAAATAAAATAATTTTTCTTTACATTTTAACACACCAATGAATTTATCAATCTATTTTTCTCATTATGTTGCTTATTTTTAATTGAATTAATTACATCGTGCATTTTTAAACTATAACCTTTATTCTAAACTAGTTTTTAAATTTCATAACATTCTAATTACATTCTCAAACTATCAATATTATACCACTTAGGTAGTTCTGTTGCTAAAATTATTAATTTAATTGTTAAATGATACATTAACTATATGATATAAAAATGAAAATGTTAAAGAAAAGTGAATATTATTAAAATAGATGCCAAAATCTTGTTTTGATATTATAAAAGCTTTTACATATGCTTTATCATTCACTCTCTCTTTTTAATTTTTACTTTAAAAGTTATGTTACAATGTCTTATTTTTTTAAAAAACATTTTAAATTTAGCTATATAACATTTGGCTTGTCATTTAACGATTTTAATAAAAAAAATTGATTCATATAATCTTAATAATTTAATATTTAATTAAAATGAAAAATAATTCATAACGAAGGCATAATTTAAAAATGACTATAGCAATAAACTCTTTCAATTTTCTTTTCACTCTTAGAAGCAAACCCTAAGAGCTTCTTCCTTAATATAGAGAGAAAGGCTGATGGGTGAAATGCATGTAGCTCCAAATTTAGATTGGATGTGATAAAATATTGTTATCCATTTCATCTAACATTAATGATGCATGCGAAAGTGGGTCCTTAACTCCTAAGTAGATGTCATGACTGACTGTTGCTTGCACCCGATCCACTAATGACTCACTGTTGCATTTGATGCTAAGGAGATTACTTAATTTCTTAACACCACTAATTAATCCCCTCTGTCCTGCTTTCAGCCATGGTTGTTTTCACGCAACTTCTTTCTCGTCTTTCCTCTCTTTTATATTTGTCTTTTAATTAAATTATGTCATAGATTTTTGTGTTTTTTATAGTTTTGAAATTTAATTTCTATTTTTTATTTTAAAAATTAATTCTTTATTTTTATGCTTTAAAATTTAAATCTAATAGTTAATATTATTAAATTAAATATATTAAAATATGTTTGAGTAGTATTTTGAAATTAAAAGATTACTTGCATAATAGTCATGTAATGAGATATATATATATATATTGTAATGAACTTAAAATTAATAAAATAATTTTAATAGTGTCAATGATTAAAATTTAAAATTTAAAATTTAAAAGATAAAAAACAAAATTTATAAAAATAAAAATATAATAACTAAATTTCAATTTTACAAATAGTACTCAACTTATAATTCTCTTGCATAATAAATTTCTTTATTTTTGTGAAACTAAAATTTTTAGGCATTTTCATATTTACTAGTTAGACATCCAACTAAATCTAGAATTAAACTAGATTGAATAGTATTATTTTCGCTGTCTATAAAACTTCATTTAAAATATATCAATTATTTATCACTACTAACTAGAGTGATCATGGTTTTGGTTCTGCCCGGCCCAAAGCCCGCCTAAAAATGGGAGGGTTTGGGTAAAAATATAGGCCGAAAAATGGGCTTGGGCAAAAACGAGGCCTGCTTTAAAAAACGGGCCGGCCTGTAAGAGTTTTTGGCCGGGCCCGCCCAAATTATATATTAATATATTTTTGTTTTTATTTTAATTATTTTAAATTTTAATATAACTATTTTTATTATATTGTTAATTTGTGTATTGTTTTAAGAATTGTTTTAGTATTATTTTATTTGTTTTAATATTTATTTTTATGTTTTTAAATATATTTGATTTATTATATTTTTAAATTTTTTATTTAATAAAATAAGAAAAAAAATTAATATGGGTCGGGCCGGGCCGGCTCGGCTTAGTAATTTTATTTCGGGCGGGCTTGGATAAAATTTTAGGCCCATATTTCGGCGGGGCCGGCCCGGCCTAGTAAATGGGCCTAAAATTTTACTTGGGCCCGGCCCGAACCCGGCCCGGCCCGGCCCATGATCACCTCTACTACTAACAAGCATCTGTTAACTTGAAGTTGAATTTATAAAATTGAATTAAGATATTTTTATATAAGGGATTGGAGTTGATGAAAAAAATAAAATGTGGATCCTGAATTTTACTGCGGAGGCCTATTAAATACCGCCTCCAAATACCATTTCATTTTCTTCGTAAAATTTATACCGATCCTCGTGAGACGATTTCCCTCTGGTAACACATAAATTGAACACTTGAGCTTACTCTTACTTGCAAAGAAAATGTTCGAAATGCGTGATTTATTTTGGAAAAAAAAAAAAACAATTTAACCAACCCTAAGAAGAAAATGAAGGAATGTTAGTTAAAAAACAAAGCAATCCCAATATTTAGGAAATGAATTAATGTATATATAAAAAAACACCAAAATCCAGAAAGGGCAATGGGATTGGGGGATTAAATATTTAACGTTTTACGCCTTGAGATAATCCGTCCAATATCACTTTCAAAACAACCCCCCAAGTTTTGTATATCAGTTTTTACCTCAAATTCACGAGTATAAGAAGGAAGCAAGAAATGGACGCTTCTCCTTACTCAAGATCCAGTGGATAAGAACAAAACACATATTTCACTGTTTTGCACTCATTTTTCAACACATTTCTTTTTAATCCCTTCCTATTTTTTTCTTTTTCTATATAAACACCCTTGCTTCTTGTTTGCTCCGCTCTTCTCCTTGTCATTTGTAAAATACACCTCTACCACTTCATTTGTTCCCCGCCCCCCCCCCCCAACCCACCCCAGACTTCATTTGGTTTAGGATCCAGTTTGATAACACAATGGAAGTTTTGCATTTCATTTTTGGTGTTTTTGGTGGGTTTTCTTTCTTTTTTCTTTTTAAAAAACTTCCTTCCATCAAACTTTCTTATGAAAATGTATTCTCTGGTTTATGTTAATGTTTTTTCTTTTTCTATAGGGAATGCCACTGCTTTGTTCCTCTTCTTGGCTCCAACGTATGTAAAATAAAGCCACTGCTCTCACCTTCTCTGAAAACGAAAAAGAACAAAGCATAAGGAAAAAGATTAATCTTTTCTGTGTTTTTTATTCTTGCAACTTTAAATATAAAAACTCCATTCAAACAAGCTCTTCTTCATCAATGAAAGAACAAGTTTTCCTTTCTTTTTTTCTCTCTCTGTATCTTATGTAATAAACAAAGACAAAAATTTCCCAGTTTTTGGTTTTCATAAATACGGTTGAAACACTAAAAATCTTCTTGTTTCTTTCCCAAAGAAAGAAAGAAAGCTTTGGTTTTTCTTAATGTAATTCTCTTAAATTTCTTCTCTTTTCCTTTTCAGCAAAAATGGCTACAATTTTTTTTTCCTTCTCTATACATTTTGGGAATGATGTATTGGTTTCACCTCTTTATTAATATTTTTGTCCAAAAAGGGTAATTAGGAACAAAAACTATGAAAGAAAAAAAAAAGATTGTCAGCTACCATTCAAAGATTAATTATGAAAATTTGTGTTATGTTTTAACATTTTGAAGGATAACATTTACGAGGATCATTAGAAGTAAGTCAACAGAGCAATTCTCGGGAATACCCTATGTCATGACCTTGCTCAACTGTCTCCTCTCTGCTTGGTGAGCCTTTCTCTTTCATTTACAAGTTTCAACTACCCTAATTACCTTTTTACCCTTTTAATTAACTCTATACACTGATTTTAAGTTCAATTATATAAAATATATATATATATATGTTGGCACAAATTAAAATGTGTTTTTAAAATCCATTCAGTCTCTTAAAAAATAGTTTGTCTTTATTTTTCGCGGCTTGACATGAGCTCAATGGGATGGTCCGGTTCCAGACATAATGGTCCAAAATTTCTTTAGCTTATTCATATTATACTCTGCCCTGATTTTATCAAATGTTTAACTTTTCAAGAATTTATCGGATATTAACCTTCGGGGTTTCCCTTTTTAAATATTTCTTTGATCCTCCTATTTCTAGATCATGTCAAATTGTTTCGCACTTGTAATTCTCAAGGAGACAAGAACAATGTCTAAAACAACAAATGCATGGACAACCAAACCTTGTTCAACTTGTTTTTTAATTTTTATCTCATTACCAAGAGAAGTTTTCTTTTCTTAGTAGCTTTTATAGCAAAACCTTGATTTTTAACATATTCTGTAATTTATTTTTGGCAAATCCTTAGGTATGGGCTTCCCTTTGTATCAAAAAACAACCTTCTGGTTTCAACAATCAATGGCACCGGTGCAGGCATCGAGACCATTTATGTGCTGGTCTTCATCTTCTACGCACCAAAAACGGAGAAAGCTAGAATCCTTGGGCTCTTCGCTTGTGTACTCACCGTTTTCTCTGCTGTTGCCCTCATCTCCCTCTTTGCCCTCCATGGTAATGGCAGAAAACTCTTTTGTGGCCTTGCTGCTACCATTTTCTCCATTATCATGTATGCTTCACCTCTTTCAATCATGGTGAGCTCAACTTTTTCCTCACTTTTTTTTTTAAAAAAAACACAACCCTTTTTTTGGGTTCTAAATTTGTTGCTTTTAATGTAATATAGAGGCTGGTGATCAAAACTAAGAGTGTGGAGTTCATGCCATTTTTCTTGTCACTGTTTGTGTTCCTGTGTGGTACTTCATGGTTTGTCTATGGCCTTCTTGGTCGTGATGCTTTTGTTGCTGTAAGTTCTTTCATCATCTTATTTTGTGTAGAAATTCTTTGTTTTTACCATTCAAAAAGGCAATGCCTCCAGTGTGAGTGTCTGTTGTGAAATAGCTGATATGGTTTTGTGCAGATCCCCAATGGATTTGGGTGTGGGCTAGGGTTCATGCAGCTCATCCTTTACAGCATCTATCGCAACAACAAGGGCTCTGGACAGGCAAAGAAGCCAACCGCCAATGGAACCGTTGAGATGGGAGCAGAGAAATCCCACCAAGAGAAGCCAACAAATGCCAAACTTCCTCATCTTGAACATGTTTAATCGGTCACTTTCTGGTGCTCTCACCTACAATGTTAAAATGTACTTTAAATTTTCATTTACCCCTTTGTAATGAAAAAAGCTTTAGCTTAGATGAATGAGTTGCATAAGAACACACAAGAAAATTGGTAAAAGAGGAGTCTCTTACGATGTATTTCGTCGGCTGGTTGTGGCCCACTGGACTGTCAAAATTTTGACAAATTCCTTGTTTGAATCTGCCAACAAATATATATCAACTAGTTTTTTTATCGCACGGACATAATTGCATATCTCAAATAACATTTAGGGTAAATTATACTAAATGCCACTAAATTATTAGTTAACTAAACTATTAGTTAGTTCATATTTTGTTCACTCAACTTCAAAAAGTTACAAAATGATTATTAAATTATTCGAAAGTTTTTATTTAAGTCATTAGGTATTAAAATCAATATTTTATGGCATTCTCTATTCACGCTGCCTTCAACAATCAAAAGTTTTTCTTCCTATTTTCTTCTATAGTTTGGGTTTTTTTTTTAATGAAATAACTTTAAACGTCATGAATTTACGAGTCAAAGTTTAAACAATCTTTTTGCTGATATTCGACACTAACTGTCAGATTGACTTAAAGCTAATGTATTTTTCTACTTGTTGATGGATATTGATCCACTGTACTAGTCATCAAATCGTTTCTTGGAGCTCGCTAGGCGAACCTTTTTTTAAAAGAAAACTTAATAGCCCAATGTCTTAAATAAATACTTTTAAATTGTACAGTGACTTAAATAAAAAATTCTAAATAGTTTAGTGACCATTTTGTAACATTTTAATGTTGAGTGATTAAAATATAAATTTACTAATAGTTTAATAACCTTGAGTGTAATTTACTGTAAAATTATTATATTTATTTTTCAAATATTTATTACAAAATTTGTAACATTTTAAAGAAGATTGTGATTGAGAAAATAAAAATAATATAATATAAATATTTAACTTTTAGAAACTTTATATAAGTTAAGAATAAAAATTAATATTTTAAATAAACTTGAATTTACAATATATTCAAAGTAAAACAGTCATAGACTTTTAAACAACTTTAAAGAAAAAACAAAAGTTTATTAGTTAAAATATTTTATAAAAGTATAATATTAATTTAAAATTAATAAAATTTTATAGTAATTTTTAAAAATGAGCTTTAGATTTACTAATGTTGTTCATTTATTGATTATAAAACATATATAATAATGTTTAATTTATTTTCGAGTGATTATGAATGTTTATTTTAAATAAGGTTTTGTACATATTAAATTTTAATACAACAATGTTAAAATAATATTAATATTTATTATTTTTCTAATTAAATTTACGTATTAAAAACTATTTAATTAATTTATTATAATAAAAATATATTTTTAATATGTATTACTTAAAATTTTAATTTAATTTATACGTGATATAAATTAAATGTAGTTATATATATTACTACAAAGAAAATGACTTTTAGCGGCGCTTTTACAAGCGCCTTAAAAAATGCCTCTATAGACGGCGCCACAAAAGTTTGCGGCGTTTATTTTAAAAAATGCCGCTAAAGGTCATGGCTTTTAGCGGCGCTTTTCTCACAAACGCCGCTAAAGGTCATGGCCACCACAAATGCCGCTAAAGGTCATGGCCTTTAGCGGCGCTTTTCCCAAATACGCCGCTAAAGGTTATAAAATTTAAAAAAAAATAAAATATCATAAAGGTCGTGAAAAATATAAAAAAATTAAAATTCATTATCAAAATATAAAAATTTTCTATTAAAATTCTTAACTTTAAAAATAAATATAAAAATTAATGAATTTAAATTTAATACATAAATATTGATTCAATATGTAATTTAATACATAAAAAAACACACACACAGACACACTCACAAAGTATTACTATTTCTAAAACAATGTTCATTGATGAAGCTAAAGTATTGCAATGCCTGCATATAACTTAGAGAAGTCCTTTGATGCTTTCAATTCAACCGCCAGAGAATCCAAAACACTAGAATAGAAAGCCAAATATGCACCTGTAAGCCAAAGTTAGGCCAGTAAGGAAATCACTTATACGACTCTCAAAGCCACATATGTCAAAGCACATTATCTGATCTCTTTGAATTATGATATGGAAAGATGAATTTTTAATAATGCCACCATAAAGCAAGAATCAAAATTTGTTTCGACAAAAGTCATTGATCATGTAATTAATCATGTAATCAGAATTTATGTATATAATCAATGACTTTACCTTTGGCAAACATGGTGATCAAGGAGTTGGTAAGTGATTGATAAGAGTGATAAAGCTTTAAATCTGTAATCAAACCAAATATATTTCTAAACCAACTAAAAAGGACTATAAAAGGACCAATACAGAATGAGAAAAACCACACCAAATATTTTGAGAAACTTGAATGAACAAATAACATTAAAAAACTTCCACATGATGGACCAAAAATAACAATGAGGTAATATCTATATTAACAATACAAATCAAAGAAATCTAATTTATTCTAGATAACAAGCGAGACAAGATAATACAAGGCATAGGGCTTCTTACCTTGCACTTAAGATGTCATTTAACTGTTTTAAAACCGCTGGAAGCCAAATGGTCAAGCTCACTCTCAATATCACAATGGGCGCTTCTCACCGCAAATATTCCCACACTATCACTGCACTTTTTACTATACTAGTTCATATATGTAGCAAGTGTAGTTAGTGGATGTCTTCAATTTTAGTGAAACATTTGTCTTAGAACCTTAAAAGCAGCTAAGATTTAATTCTCTAATCTAAGTTTGCTATGGCTAAAGACTCCATAAACTATGAAGTCGAAATAGATTCTAATTAAGTAATGCTAGTAAAACGGGAAATCTCTCTTAAAGTAATCATCTAATAACTCCAATCATGCCCAAAACTTCAATTTTTAATTTTTAATTTTTAATTTTTAATTTTTAAAGATTTTTATAATTTTTAAATTAACATATAAAAGAAAGCTTGAAAACGGCAACATTTTGCAATAATTTTTCCATTTCACTTAAAGATTTCTTTTTTTTTTTGTGTTTTGTTTTTTGCTCTTACATTAAATCATTATATATATACTTAATATCCATATGAAATTTATTTTTAGATGTTAGGGTTTATGATTTATGGGTTATAGTTTAAGGTTTGGGATTTATGATCTACATTTTATGGGTTTAAAAGTTAGTTTTAGGGCTTGGGGTTTGGGTGTTGGGGTTTACGGGTTAGAGTTTTAAGGGTTTATGATTTGAGGTTTAGGGTTTAGGGTGTTGGGATTAAGGTTTATCATTTTTAGTATTAAGGGTTTATGATTTGAGATTTAGGGTCTGGTGTTTAAAAAGCAATTAATTAGTGTTTATAGTTTTAAGGGTTTATGATTAGAGATTTAGGGTCTGGGGGTTAAAGGGTTATTGATTTAAGAGGTTAGGGGGTTAGTGTTTAAAGAAAGTCATAACATTGATTTTAACACTTCAGAACTTAATTAAATGAAAACTTCTAATTAAATAGTTTAGTTATCAAAGTGTAACTTTTCATGATTAAGTAACTAAAATGAAATTAACTTTCCCATGGCTAAGTGAATAGTGTAGTTAATTTATATTGTTTATAAAGTCGGTTTTAGATATGATCAAAATAAAATCAATTCAAAATAAAAATAAGACCTTATTTAATTTGTTATAATTTGCTCTTATCCAAAATAGATAATTATCTATCCATATCAATCATTACTTTTTTATTTATTTTTCAATAAATAATTTGTTATAATTTTAAAATATTAAAATTAAAATTATCTCTTTTATAATTATATAAGAGATTATTTAATATATAAATTAAAAACACTAATTAATTTAAACCCTAAACCCATTAACTATAGTCTCCAAACCCCTAAATCATAAAACATAGACCATCAACCTTAAATCCCAACCCTTAAACCATAATCCATAAACCTTAAAATAGTTTAGATCTATGTGGCATTTTTAAAAAAGTGCCGCTAAAACTCAAGCTATTGCGGCGTTTTCCACAAAGCGCCGCTAATGCCACTGAAGTAAAACGGCTAGTTCTGCTTAATCTTTTTGTGGCGTCTTTAAAAAAGCACCGCTAATGCTCGATCTTTAGCGGTGCTTTCTTAAAAATGCCGCTAATGCTCAGATCTTTAGCGGTGCTTTCTTAAAAACGCCGCTAATGCTCAGATCTTTAGCGGCGCTTTCTTAAAAACGCCGCTAATACTCAATCTATTCGATTTTTAGTGGCGTTTTCTATTCAAACGCCGCTAAAAACCTGTTTTGCGATATATATATATATATAAAAATTTTAATGCTTTAGTTAAAATTACAAAATATAGTTTTTAATATTTATTTGTTAAACATTTAAATATAATAATAAAATTTATCAATTAATTAATTAAAGTTTGTAGTAACATTATAAATATTAAAATGTTTATTTTAACTTCATAAAAGTAATATTGTGTAAGAGAAATTATTTTATATATTGTCGGTAAAGTTTTTAGTTGAGTCACGGAGTAGACTAA
The DNA here is from genome assembly GCF_025698485.1 of Gossypium arboreum. Taxonomy (NCBI): domain Eukaryota; kingdom Viridiplantae; phylum Streptophyta; class Magnoliopsida; order Malvales; family Malvaceae; genus Gossypium; species Gossypium arboreum. The sequence continues at coordinate 18,398,693 of NC_069071.1, forward strand.
TATCTTTTAAGAGTATAATAAAATATTAAAAAATAATTAATTAAAAAATATTTATCAATTTTTCAAAATTGTTTCCGAAATATATCAAATCCTAAAACATTTTATAAATAAAATAAGATTGAAAGATATCTAGATATCTTCTTTCCTTAAAACTATGCTCATCTTTCTTAATTATCTTTTACTCAAATTTTATAAATTTGGAAATTCTAATCCAAATTTCCTTTTAACTCTAACCACTTAACTTTCTCTTTATCAATTTATTCTTCCTAAATATTAGAATATGAAACAAAAATTAATCTTAAGCAATTGAATATGTTTCCAATTTGAATATAATAAAAGTATCAAACCATGGTAAGGATCAAGATAATAAAATTCTTCTCCCGTATAATGGATGCCTTTTCAGTATTAAAATTGAAAATTTTTGGTGGCGTTATTCATTTTTCTTGTCTTTGGCTTATCTAATGCGGTAAGAAGCCAACTAATTAAAATAATGCACTCTTATTTGTCTAGAGCAACTGTCAATTTTTCGCACTTAGATTATACCGATTCATTCTGTCAAATCTTTTCTCCATCAACATGATAATGGTAAAAAATTACTAAACTATTTTGTTAGTCACCTTAATTAGGAAGTTGTTTTAGTTTAATTATTCCAATTCTTTTTATTAATTTAGTCACTTAAAAAAAGTTAAATTTATAATATTTCTTACTCAATCAGATAATAGATTTAAGCAAAGATGTTACATAAAAAGATTTAAATTTTTTATAACATTCAAACACTTAATTTATTATTCTTGGACTCAATTTCAACCTTTAAATTTAATTTCGTATTTTATATTAGTATATATATACACCATTTGAACTTATTTCATAGCTTTAAAATTCAAAATTTTATTCTCACTAACTCATCACAAATTAATATAATACTGACTTAAACAAATATTCCAAATCACATACAAATCACAACCATTCTTATTTAATTTCATACATAATTATTAATCAATTAATTTATGGAATCAAATATATAATTATTAGGTTTAATGGTTTAAAAGGCTCTCGAACTTTTTTGCGAAAATCAAATAAGCCCTTGCGACCTTTTTGCACCCAATTGAACCCCTAAACTAACAAAACTGGCTAAATAGGCCCTTTTACTAACATTGATCGTTACAACATTGACATGACTGTTAGCGGCACTAACATGGCGCTCCATGCCATACCAACTACCACATTAGCAAAAAAAAAAAAAAAAAGAATATTTAGTTTTTACTGAAATGAACATGGACATATGGTTATCTAGGTTCATTTGTTTCAAAGCTTAATTTTTTAAAAATTAAAAATATATTTTAAAAGTTTATAATTTTTAAAATATTATTAAAAATTTTAAAAATATTAAATAATGTTAAAAATAATAAATAAATAATAGCCAGTTAATAGTTAAGTTCATAATGAATCTAGACACATTTTATCTAGATTCATTCAAAAACAATTTTTCTAAATTATATAAACTTTAAAAATATTAAAAATTAATTTCCTCTAAAAATCGATATGTGTATCAATGTTTAAATTCTATTGGTACCTTTTAGAATTGATATGTGTATCAATCTTTTAATTCATTTGGTATATTATAAGATGTATAAAAACATATATTTTATAAAACAAATAAATATAAATAATTTTAATTTTACTAACCGTAGATGTAATTTTTAATGTATGAATATATACAATTAAAAAGTGTATAAATTATTTTATAGCCAAACTTTTTAAATACTTTGATAGATATTCATACGTTTTAAAAAAAATTACACATACGATTACTAATTTAAAATTTTTATATTTATTTTATAACATATTTTTATACATCCTAAAAGATACCAATAGAATTAAAACATTGATACACATATCAATATGTTAAATAAAATTAATATTTAATATACTCCTTATTAAATATACTCACTAAGAACAAACTGAATGAAAACAACTATAATGGATGGAAAAGGAACTTGATGGTTGTCTTAAGCTGTGAGAAATTTAATATAGTCATTGATAATAAATGCCCTTTGACTACTCAAGCTGAGGCTAGAAAATGCTGGGAGGAGTATGATGAGATAGCTCGTTGCTATATGCGGGCAGGCGTGACCAACACATTTTATAAACAATTGGAGAGCTGTAAGATGATTTGACATGATTTACACTATTATTTACATCCATTTTCATGTAATTTGAGCCTATTTAATAGATAAATCAAGTCATTTTAGTGTTTATTTATGATTTCTTAGTTGAAGTAGTATTTTATACTTTTTAATAGTTTTTTTTTTTATAATAATTTGATACTTAAATAAGGTTATGTGTTTATGTAGGGTGATTTAGGAGCTAAAGATGCAATCTCAAACTTAAAATGCGGCAAAGTCGTGACAACAAAGCATAGAAATTGTGACATCAAAGATCGAGTTGAAAATAGTCCTAGGAATGGCATTAGAGTGAATGTCGCGACATCGAGCTACGGAAGTCGCAACACCAAACTTCAAAATGAAGAAATGCCACAAATAGTATGTGACGTCATGACGAGTAAGAACTCCACATCGCGACATCGCAACGATTTCCTGAATGTGGCAGCTAGGTTTTACATAGGCAGTTTAGGGTTTTTTGGGCTTAAAGCCCTAATTGCTATACTAATTAGAGGGGCATCTTAGTCATTTAATTTTGCCTATCTAATTCACTTTTTAACCACAATAAATAAGGTTACAGGCAATTTTTCATGCCATTGATTTCAATTTTCTTTTAGTTTTCTTTTATGTTTTCTTAATTGAAAGATTTCTATTCTGAAGTTGAGACAATTGCAAGCGGAGATTGTTCTTGAACTGCACTATTATATTGATTAAATTCATGATCATTCTATTCCCTATTCTATTTATTCATATCTTTATTGTTAATTTGATTAATTGATTGTTTGTATGAGTAGTAGAAGAAATTTATGTTTTATCTATATTTCGCATGATTTAGTTGCTTAACTAATTAATTAATTAAGTAATTATTTATCTAAAATTGAATATTTTTCAAGTCTTCCAAAGAATTTAGTATACTACGATTGACGACCCTAGTAGAATATCGTTGACACTAGGAATAGGAAATTCCATTAGGCTAGTTTAGGTTAGTTTAATTTAATTAGTTTTATTGCTATCTTATTTCTTAACTAGCACTACTAATTTGTAAATTGATTAGATTAGTAATTATTTTCAAGTAATTAATTTACTAATAATTTTCTCCAATATAGCAATCCTTTGGGTACGATTGACTGACCACCTAACGTGGTGGGAATTTTAGTACAATTCTACAATTAGGAGGCTTGTTTTCTAGTCATTTTATAATTAATTATCACATTTTCAACTTTCATAGTTTAGGTTTAATTATTTGCAAAATAATAATTTTTATGCAATACTTAATGTTAGTTGACCTATTAGGCTAATTTTGGCTTTAGGTAGTTTTAATCGGTTTAATTGAATGTGCAAGATGTTTGTTTGGTAGCCCGACAGCCTTAGAAATGACACCCAAGTGTAGCACAAGATTCCCAAGATGCAACATGAGAAGTCAGAACTCTTAGCTTGGGAAATCAATGTCGTGTTATGACACACCTTGGTTGTGTCGTGAGACAAGGCTGAACATGGACACAAGTATTGTAAAGGCTAAAATAGTTTGCACAATCAATTATTTCCAAAATTTGGGCTTCCTATTGACCTATTTAGGGTTTTTAAACATTAGTATAAATAGTAAGGCTGTTCCCAACATGTAGGGGAAGCTTTTAGGAGCTATAATTAGTAAATTTTAGTTTTAAGTTTATTCTCCTTTTCGTTTTGAAATACTTTTGTTCTTTTCAACTAGGTTCGATTTGAACCTAAGTCTGTTCAATTAAAGTATTCAATATTTTCTTTTATTGTTTGTTAGCAAACATCAAGATCCGTTTTATGATATTATGCCACTTCAATCACATCCGATTCAATTTATTGAGCAATTTCTTATCTTTCTCTTATTTAATTTACTTGTGTTCTTTTACATGTTTAAGTTAAATCTAAGAGTACTGACATCTAGATCCATAAGAGGCTAAGTCTTTAGGAAGATTAATGAGTGGACGTGAGAATAGTTAATAGAAGAATATGGGTTTCCCGAAGATATTAACTAGTTTTAAATCATGTATGCTTAAACCCTAAAATTGACGATCTTAGGAAGTAACCTAGGTTAAACGAGGCTGGGAGATAAGTTTGTCGAGTAAATCGTGATTTATCCTGGTAGGAAAAGTGAGGTCGGGAGATAAGTGAGTACCTATTAGTTAGTTGATTATAGAGGTTGAGAGGTAATACTAGTTATTAAATAGTTAATTCCATTTAAACCCATATTCTAATGTTAACTACAACCACTGTAACGAGTTAATCTTCTACCTGTTAATCTAATTTAGTTGTTTATTTATTCTATGTTATTTAATCTAGTTTAATTTAGTTTATGATCTTTGTCTCTGTTATTGGTTGTTGTAATATAGATTTTAATTATTACAATTTAGACTTATTATTGTAGGAGTAGATTTAGGATTTAATTAGTTCTCCTTTGGGCACGATCCTCAGAATATTTCTCTATGTTCCATTATAGCATTTACTATATTACAATTTGACTTGTATACTTGCGGACATCGCTATCTTGTTTTCATATCTTTTGCTGCAATATTTCCTGTCCAAACATTCACACGTTTGGCAGTGGTCAAGTTGTTGGAGCTATTGCTGGGGATGTTTCGGCATTAAATATAAATTTTATTTTCTGCTATTAATAAGATAAATAGGAAAACTAAAAATTATAGATACGATTGTTTTTATTCTAGTTTATATTTCGTTTTTGTTTTCGAGATAGACTTCAGTCAATTACAGAATGACCATACTAGTTGGACAAACCACTTTTGATGCAAATTGGCTGAAACTCAGTATTGCTAAACTAATCATCATTCAAACTCATTTTGATATGAATCCAGCTTTTTTAATGTAACACCCATTGCTCGATCCAATCATCAAGTCTGAGTACCAAATGTCACAATCAAACTGTATTACCTATCAACCTTTCTAACTGGATTTATTTACAGAAAATACTAAATTTAAACACATGAATTTCCAAACAACTTTACACTAATTCCTTAGTAAACAACCTGATCCATATTTAACTTCAAATGTATTCCCCGATATACAAGTACTAAGATTTTTACTATAATTTGCCTTCTTAGGCCCGTGTATATACACTTATTCAACCCAAGAGGCGTAACCTCTAAGGGTGCCCCTCTATACACATGAAATAGCTTCAACGCCCAATGCGTAAGTCTAGTAGAGTCTGGCTTGTTCCTTCCCAAGGTCCCAATAACCCTTGATTCCTTCAAACAAGGCAACATAGTCGTAAGTCTAGAATGAACTTAGTGAGATTTTGAGCAACTGTGCATGGTAAAGACTTTATAATTTCTGGGAAAAAGGAGTAAAGGTACTAAATTTAGACTCACTGTGCTTCATTGGGTACTTCATGGATTTTTTGGAGTGGTTGACACCTTGTTTTTCTGATTTTTTCCATTGGTTGACCTACCCATTGATTCAATCGCAGTTATGTTGTAACAGTCCGGTTTAGACCCTAGTTGTAAATAGTGGTTTCAGGACCAAAAATCTGAGTCAAAAAATATTTTAATATTATTTTCTATGCTTATAAAATGTGAATTGACATGTGTGAAAGTTTCGTATGAAAATTTAATCGTTTGTGTTCTTAATTTGATAAAAAGACCTAATTGTGTAAAATGCAAAATTTGCATTCTATTTGTTAAAGTGCCTAATTGCTATGTCTCTTTAATTGTGAGGTCCTTATGTGGTTATTTGACCATGGAATGTATTGAATGACAGTAATAGACATTAGTTGGTGGAATTTTAAATGTATATTATAAGCTTGTAATAGTAGATTGTGTATTAATGTTTATTAATTAAAAAAAACATAATATTTGCTTCATTTATTCATCATTTAGCCGAATAAATCAAAGGAAAAAAAATAAAACTCAAGCTTAGGGTTTGGCTAAGAGATTTGGCGATTTAGGTACGTATTTTGGTCGGTTTATGATAATTTCTACATTTTTGTGATCGTTGCTTAGAGTTCTATCGGCCCATATTTGAATTTCTGAAATTGTTAATGATTTTGAGTTGAGCCATTGATGAAACTATGAGTTTTATGAAGTTTGATGATAGTATATGGAAGTTTGAAGTTGGGTTAACATGTTTTGTATTTGAGTTTTTGATGAATTTGATTAATTTGGGCTAAATTGTAAAAATAAAATTTTTGAGGGACTAAAATGTGAAATAAATGAAATGTGGGGCCATATAAGAACACTATGAATATTCGGCTAAGCATGTGTGCAGAGAAATTTTGTGTATTTTGTGACTTTGTGAAATAGGGACTAAAGAGTTAAAATGTGAAAATGTGAGGGCTTATTTGTAAAATGCCCTAAATATGTGTTTTTGGATTGATTTGAATGAATGTGAGTTTGAATAAGTTAAATTTGAATTTATTTAGATCAAGAACCAAAGAAAACAGAATTAGATCGGGAAAGTCGAAAGTCATCGAGTAGCTGATTTCATCTATTCGAATCTGTACGAGATAAGTCTATATACAAATAGATGTGTTTTGAATTGAATTACTATTGATTATATGCTATTGAACTATGATGAATGATTATATGAGTTGAGAAATATGAGACATCTGAGAAAGTATCGACAAAGTTCTGACGTCTGAAAAGCCCCGTACGAACCTTAGGAATAGTTAAGATACATATGTCATGACATAGGATCCGATATGTGTTCTTGTGTAAGACCACATCTGGGACGTTGGCATCGACTTATGATTTACGTGTAAGACCATGTCTAGGACATCGGCATCGTATTTGATTTCGTGTAAGACCCTGTCTGGGACAGTGGCATCGATATTTGATTACATGTAAGACCACGTCTGGGATATTGACATTGTATGAGCTTTCCAAGCTATCCGCTTATCCTTATGATTCCGAACGGTTCAACGGGCACTCCGAGAAACGAATGATTATATGAAATATGTATCTGATTCAGGTACATTTGAAATTGTATGTCATATTTGATGTTGAAAGGTAAGTATATGAATCCTTGTGATCAAATGATTATATGTGACAAAAGTATAAGAAAATAAGCTATATGTGCAAATGATTGGGGAATATGTGAAATGTATTTGAGCTATGTGGTTTATGATAACATTTGGCTAAGTAGTCTATGTATATTATGATGCTTATATGTTTATATTGTTAAGTTTATTTGTTTATGGCTTACTAAGCTTTTGAAAACTTACTTTGTGTGTCTTTTAACTGTTTTATAGATATCGAAGCTACTGAAAGATCGGGAATCGTCGAGGATCACTATCGAACTATATTTTGGTTCCTTTTGAAAGTGTAATTATTGGAGTATGGCATGTGTAGGCTAGAAGTATTAGAATATGTTTTGTAATGTGTATATCATGCCATGTGATATGGCTAGATTATGGTTAAACTTATGGTTTGAATTTGGTATATGATATGTGATGTTATGTTGATATTATGAGGTGTTTTTGGTTGGCCAAAAGAAATAGTCAATTTGGTAAGTTTTTGGTATATGTTTGTTTGTGGATTTGGTAAGAATTTGGCATGAGAATGAATGAGGTAAATTGATGTTACAAATTATATGTTTTTGCATGTCTTTGGCTTATGAATGTTATGTTTTGATTAGTGAATTATAAATGAAAGATGAATATATGATATGAATGATGTAAGATTTTGGGTTTGAAATTGGTTGAAAATATGATGCTTTAGATGCCTATTTGATGCTTGTAGGGAGGACCCTTAATGGGTGGCAATTTGGCTTTGCAAATAGTCTATTTTTACCCACACAGGCAGGGACACAAGCGTGTGTCTTAGCCGTGTTGCTCGAGAGCCATTTCAAAATGAGCCTGGGCAGACCACATAGTCGTACACACGGGCGTGTGCTAAGCTGTGTGGCCAAGTCAGTTTCGAACACGGGAAAGACACACGGGTGTGTGACTAGCCATGTGACCCAAGTCAGTAGCCTCCCTAATTTTCACACGGCCTGGCACACGGGCGTGCCTTGTGGCCATGTGGGCAAGTTAGTATGTATGCACTTTTTTGACACGGCTTAAACACATGGGTGTGTCTAATGCCGTGTGAGGTGCACGGCCTGTTCACACAGGCATGTGACCTGTACAACTTTGTAAAATGTTTAAGTTTTGAAAAAAATTGTATGAGCTTGGTTTGGTCTCGACCCCTTTCTAATGCATGCTTAATGTGACAGCTTTAATTTGTCCCTAGTTGGGAATTGGTTTCAGGACCACAAAACTGAGTCACAAAATTATTTAAATGCTCTTTTCTATGTTTATTATATGTTAAGTATCATGTGTGAAAGTATCATGTCTAAATTTTGTCATTTGAATGTGAAATTATGAAAAAGGACTTATGTGATAAACTTGAAGAATGTGTTAGGAAGAAATGAGGTGACCGAATAATGCATGGCTTATTAAAAGGGAGGACTTGCATGTCAAATTGTCCAATTTAAAGTTAGTGGCCGGCAATGATAATGATGATTTGTAATATATGCATTTTATATATATAAGAAATATAATTATTAAATGTTTTATAATATGAAATAAGAATTAATAAAACAAAAAAGGGTGAAAAAGAACAAAGTTTGTTCATCTTTGTTCTTCCTTAGCCGAAAAACAAGTAAAAGAGAAAAGGAAAAGTTTCTAAGAAGTTCGGCCATGCTTGTAACTAGATTGAGGTATGTTTGATATTATTCTTTGAAATTCATGTATATTTTAAGTTGTTAGTTTGAATTCTACCTAGCCCATGGTTCAAATTTTGCTATTTGATGGAGATGATATTCGGCCATGGATGTTGTATTTCTTGGTTGGTGTTTTGATGTTTTTGTGATGAGGCATGAAGATGGTTGATTTTGAGTGTTTAATAAAAAGGATTGGATGTGAGTGTGTGTGAAATAGAAAATGATGAGTCTTGGTAACTTCATGAAGTGTTCGGCCATTGTGTTAAAATGTTACACTTGTGTTTAAATTTGGAATTTAATAGTTATATGGTTAGTATGGGTATAGATGACCGAATATGAACATGAATTATGATGTGAATGAATTGTTGTTAAATAATGGCCGAATGTGCTTAAATCCATGCAAGGTTGGGTTTGTTAGTAAATTGAGATAAATAGAATGAAATTACCATTTGTAAATTGTAAATGTGAGATCATCTTTGATTGAATTGAAAATGTCCTTTTGCTATAATCGTTTAAGCAGTTAGAAAGATTGATGAATATGAATTAATGAGAGAAATGAGGTAAAGGATGAGTTTGAGCATGTAAATGATATATGTGATTTAATTGAGAATTTATAATCGACTAAAGTGATCATTGTGTAATTATTTAGATATTTTTATTTATTTATAATGGCCGAATGTAGCATGAATAAGGATGTGAATAAATTGTAGTTATAGAGGTTGTCAATGAAAAATATGAGTTGGATGAGCTAATGCCGAATGGACTTGTGGAATTAAGTATTAAAAGATTTTTTTAATTAATTAGTTAAGTGATATTCGGCTATATAAACAACATGTGCACTTGATGTTATATTACGGTTTAAGAGTGGCTGTATGAAAGTAAGGTTAATGAATGTAGTAGTGCCATGTGAAGTGTGTAAATTAAATGACTTTGATAAGTGTTGTTTGTGTTTTGAGACTTATCAATGTTTTTTTCTTTTAATGCCGAATGTGATTTTGGATGAATGAGATATGATAATTATAGTATTTTATAAATTGCCGAATGTGGTTTTAAATAATAGAGATGTGATAAGTTGAATTTGTTAATCAAGCTCAAGAGCATAAGGAGCCAATTTTGGATAAAGGGAAAGCGAAACTAGTTGATTAGTCAATCCGTAGTTATTCGATAAAATCCAAGGTAAGTTCTTAAGTGTTTGTGTTTGATCATGTTATATGCTTAAGAGTTGAATAATCATAATTAAGAAGATGTTTGATTGTATATATATATACATATGTTCTTTGTGTTGAATGAATATTAAATTAAAGTTATGAGCCGTATGTGACTAGCATATCTAGTCGACTTTGATACTATTAAATGATGTACTAAGATATGTGTTCCAATGTGGAAATTAAACCCTATGTGGTTGAAAGGATGAAAATCTTTGTTCATAGATATGTGTTTCAGTTATACGTAATTGAAGTATAAGTTATGAAAGTACGAAAGAACAGGTGAATTGTTTATCGAAATGTGATATTCGGGCCTCGGCCTAGCAAGCTTTAAGCTGGTGAATAATATTATCGGGCTTTAGGCCTAGCAGGCTATAATGCCGGTGAGATAATATCGGGCTTTGGGCCTAGCAGGCTATAATGCCAGTGAAATGATATCGGGCTTCAAGCCTAGCAGGGTATGTGATATATACTTATACATGTTAGATCGATTGGAATTGAATCATGAATGTAAAATGAGAAGCATAGGTGAAGATGTCATATGTGTATGTGTGTATTCGGTCATGGTGAAAGGTTATATGAATTATGTGAAATACCATTTAGATATGAATGACGAAAGTAACTGTGGTTATGAAATGGTACAATGGTTAAATTCGGTTGAATTAAAGTTGACACTGAAGTATTTAAATGCCTATGTCATATATGTGAGTAAGGGTAAAACCATCTTAAATTATCGATAAGGGTGGGCTATGTGCGGAACCATCTTATAATTGCTAATTTGAACGGTTGTGTGCAAATCATTGAGCATAATGTATTGGATTGAGATTATGCTTCAGTGAAATTATAGATATGTGATGAAATTGATTGGTGATATACATGTTTAAATAATATGAATGCAAAGAATGTGTGAAAGAGTAAATTTGTAATAAATTTTCTTGGGACAGCAGCAGTAACGTGATTTTTGGAAAATCACCATAAATTATGGGAGTTGAGTTAGAAGCTAAATAAATTATGTAATTAAAGCTTAATGAGTCTAGTTTCGTATAAAAGAAACTTGTAAGCAAAAGAATTGCTGAGAATGAGATATTTGAATTGGCGTGAGACAGAGTCAAATGACTTCGAGGTCCCCTATTCTATTTTTAGAAAATCATTATAATTTGTAAAAATATGGTTATAAGATAAAATTTATATTTTTAGACTCCTTAATGAGTCTAGTTTCAAATGAAATCAACGAAAACATATTTTGAATTCTGTACAATGATAAATTTGATTTGTAGTGAAGAGTGGTCAGATTAGTCAAACACTGAAGCAGGGGAAACTTTAAGAAAAATATGGTATTGTTTGGCCAAACCAAAAATTCTGAAAATTTTATGGATAGAATATATATGAGTCTATTTTCAGGGAAAATTAACGGAAATTAATTTGGAGTTTAGTAGCTCCAGTTATAAATAATTTAGTAATTGTTGCTCAGGAAGACAACTTGTAGTGAATTTGTGATTACGTTGTAAACATTGATAAAACTTGTTAATGAGTTGCTTATTATTTTCTTATGAACTTACTAAGCGTAAAGCTTACTCCCCTTTTCTTTCCCATATTCCCTAGGATTGCCAGGTTATCTCGGGTTGAAGGCCGTCAGAGATTTTATCACATTGTCGAGTCTTCGTTATCTGCATAGGTAAATCTTAGTGTTTCGAGTCTATGGCATGTATGGGGTTGTAAAGTTGAGTATGTAATATTATGATTAAGCCAAAGACTTTGGCTTGTTATTAAGGTAGTTTGATTATTCATATGCTTGTATGTTATTATCTTCTGTGATGTGGTTTATAGCATGTATATTTAGAATTTGAATTGTGATTCATTGTTGAGTAAGTAAATGATACAAGACTAAGATATTGGTAAATATTTAATAATGCCTCATGAATGGTTTGGGGCCTTGTAAGCCCGATTAAAGGATAATATACGTGTGTATGAAAAGTTTAAAATTGATCAAAAATTTTTACGGCCTGGTTTTATATAAATGGTTGAGTTTAAATCTGGTAGCACCTCGAACCCTGTTCCGACAAGGGATACGGGCGAACGGTGTTACACTTAAGGTCTCGATGTCCTAAATAAGGGACTCTATGGTATTGTTTGACTATGATTGATAATGATGCATATGAATTATTCGTAAAATGTTTCGATTTGTCCGGTAACACCTTTAACCCTAGTTCGACAACTGATATGGGTTGGGGGTGTTATATTTAGTTGGTATCAGAGCTACGACTTAGTCGACTCTAGGACTAATGTAGCGTATGTGAGTCTAGCTATACATGCCATATTTATGAACTATTGTAGTGTGATGAATATTGACAATAAAAATGTGTTTTTGTATAGTAAATGGATCCCAAACGAGCCGTAGCTGACGATGTTGAGAGTAATGCGCCTGTTCTCGCGCAAGCGACAACGCCATCTGATTCAAGACTAGCTACAAGTAGCCATGATGGAAAGGCTAGACAATCCTTCTATCAGATGATGAATGATTGGTTCACCCAATATATCTGAACTAATCTGACTGTTCAACAACCTCCAACCCCACCTAATCCTCTGCAAGTCCCCGCTATGCCACAAGCGAATCCGATTCAGTTAAGCAAGCCACCGTTTGATAAGATTAGAAAATATGGGGTTGAAGAGTTCCGTGCTATAACAAATGATGATGTTGAGAGAGCTGAGTTTTGGCTAGAGAATACGATAAGTGTATTCGATGAATTGTCATTGACTCTGGATGAATGCCTAAAGTGTGCCATTTCACTTCTGAGAGATACAACTTATCATTAGTGAAAAACATTAATATCGGTGGTTTCGAGAGAGTGAGTCACTAGGGATTTCTTCCAAGCTGAATTCTTGAAGAAATACATCAGTCAGAGTTTTATCGACCAGAAACGTAAAGAGTTTTTTAAATTGAAACAAGGCCGTATGTCTGTTACAGAATACAAGCGAGAATTTGTAAGATTGAGCTAGTATGCATGAGAATATGTCTCGGCTGAAGCAATAATGTGTAAAAGATTCTAAGATGGTTTGAATGAAGACATTCGTTTGCTATTCGGGATTTTAAAGATAAAAGAGTTTATTGTGCTTGTTGAGCAGGCTTGTAAAGCTGAAGAACTCGGGAAAAAGAAAAGAAAAGCTGATTCTAAAGCTAGCGATGTGAGAAAGAGATCTGCAAGTAAACCATTTCAGTTTGAATCAAAGAAATTCCTAGATGATTATAGCTGTTCAAAGACTAATGTGGGACATCCAAGTAGAGATCATGCTAGACCGCAATCGAGCTTTAGAGTTCCAGCTACTTCTGTTGCTAGTGTTGGAAATGTTAGATTTGATCGACCCGAGAGTGAACACTACGGTAAAAGACATCCTGACAATTGTAGACTGTATAATCGGGCTTGTTTCAAATATGGATCTTTAGACACTTTATCCGAGATTGTTTTGAGTCTGTTGAACAAGAGATAGCACAAAATTCGAGACCGAGTAACACCTCAACTCGAGGTACCCAAAAATACTGGAAATGTGAGTGGCAGTTAGAGGGGAGCCAAAAACACTACTGTTCGATCGGAGGCTTGCGAACCTACCAGAGCCTACGCCATTCGAGCTCGTGAAGAAGCTTCGTCTCCAGATGTGATTACGGGTACTTTTACTCTTTATGGTACTTCTGTGATTGCTTTGATAAATCCAGGATCGACGCATTCTTATATATGCATGAACTTTGTGAATAGTAAGACTTTGCCTATAGAGTCTATTGAATTTGTGATTAGAGTATCGAACCACCTAGGTAAAAGTGTTTTGGTTGACAAAGTCTACAAGAATTGTCCGTTAATGTTTAGAGACATTTGTTTGTCGGCTGATCTGATGTTATTACCTTTTGATGAGTTTGATATAATTCTGGGTATGGATTGGTTAACTTTGCATGATGCTATTGTGGATTGCAAATGGAAAACTATTGATTTGAGATGCAAGAATGATGAGAGAGTCCGAATTGAATCTAATGACTTAAATGGGTTGTCGGCTGTGATATCTTCAATGAAAGCTCTAAGTATTGTGAGAAAATGTAGTGAAGCTTACTTTGCTTATGTGATTGATTCGAAAGTAACAGAAAAAAAAGTTGAATCAGTGCCTGTTGTCTGTGAATTCCCTGATGTGTTTCCTGGTGCCTGTTGTCTGTGAATTCCCTGATGTGTTTCCTGAAGAACTTTCAGGATTACCTTCGATTCGAGAAGTTGAATTTGGTATTGAGTTAGTACTGGGAGCTACTCCAATTTCGATAGCTCTATATAGAACAGCTCTGACCAAACTAAAAGAATTAAAGTCTCAGTTGTAAGAGTTTACCGATAGAGGATTTGCAAGACCAAGTTTCTCGCCTTGGGGTGCACCTATTCTGTTTGTGAAAAAGAAAGACGGTACGATGAAAATGTGCATTGATTATCGTCAGTTGAACAAAGTGACTATTAAGAATAAATACCCTCTACCTCAAATTGATGATTTGTTTGATCAGTCAAAATGAGCTACAGTGTTTTTGACGGTAGATTTGAGATCGGGCTATTATCAGTTGAGAGTAAAAGATAGACATTCTAAAAACTGCTTTCTAAATAAGGTACAGACACTCTGAGTTCTTAGTTATGCCTTTCGGATTAACGAATGCACCTGCTATCTTTATGGATTTGATAGACAGAATTTTTAGACCATATTTAGATCAATTTGTTGTCATATTCATTGATGACATTGATTTTTTTGCGTGATGAATCCGAGCATGCCGAGCATTTGAGAATAGTGCTACAGACTTTTCAAATAAGCAACTGTATGTGAAGTTTAGCAAATGTGAATTCTGGTTACGAGAAGTCGGTTGTCTGGGCCATATAATGTCAGCATTAGGTATCCGAGTTGACCCAAGCAAAATTTTAGCTGTTTTAGATTAGAAGCCTTCGAGAAATGTTTCTGAAGTCTGCAGTTTTCTGGGACTTGCTAGTTATTACTGATGGTTTATAAAAGGCTTTTCGATGATTGCAACTTCATTAATGAAACTGCTTCAGAAAGATGTGAAATTTGAATGGTCTGAAAAGTGTCAGAAAAGCTTTGATCAGTTGAAAGCCTTATTGACTACAGCTCTAGTGTTAGTACAACCCGAATCGGGTAAAGAATTTGTGATCTGCAGTGATGCTTCGTTGAACGATCTAGGATGTGTTTTGATGCAGGAAGGCAAAGTCATTGCTTATGCTTCAAGACAGTTAAAATCGCACTAAAAGAACTATACGACGCACGATCTGGAGTTAGCAGCTATTGTGTTTGCTTTGAAAATTTAGCGCCACTATCTGTTCAGTGAAAAATGTCACGTTTATTCTGATCATAAAAGCTTGAAATATCTAATGACTCAGAGAGATTTGAATCTGTGTCAGAGAAGATGGCTAGAATGCTAAAAGACTATGAGCTTATTATTGATTACCATTCGGGAAAGGCCAATGTTGTTGCTGATGCTTTGAGCCAAAATCATTGGTTGTTTTAGTATGATGAATGCTCATTTAGTTTATCTGATGATGGTTCGGTTTTAGCTTAATTGAAAGCGAGACCTTTGTTCTTACAGCAGATTTATGAAGCTCAGAAGGTTGATAATAAGATTTTAGCAAACCGAGCCCGGTGTGACTTAGATTCTAATTCAGAATTCAGAGTTGATAAAGATGATTACCTAAGATTCCGAGATCGGATTTATGTTTCGAGAAATTTAGAATTGATTCAGATAATTTTGAATGAAGCTCACAATAGTTGTTTATCTGTGCATCCGGGAAGTACAAAAATGTATAACGAGCTGGAACAACTTTATTGGTGGCCTGGTATGAAGCGTGACATCTTTAAATTTGCTGTGAAATGTTTGATCTGTTAGCAAGTTAAAGCTGAACATCAGGTTCTGTCTGGGTTACTTCAGTCGATTATGATTCCTGAGTGGAAATAGGATAAAGTAACAATGGATTTTGTTTCAGCTTTGCCTCTATCTCTGCGAAAGAAAGATGCTATCTGGGTTGTGGTTGATAGATTGACGAAATTAGCTTATTTTATTCCAGTACGATCTAATTACTCACTTGATAAATTAGCTGAGTTATACATTTTCGATATTGTGAGATTGTACGATGTGCCATTGTCTATTGTATTAGATAGAGATCCGAGATTCACATCGCGATTTTAGAAGAAATTGTAAGATGTTTTGGGTATGAAATTGCACTTTAGTACTGCTTTTCACCCACAAACGAATGGTCAATTCAAGCGGATTATTCATATTATTGAAGATATGTTGAGATGTTGCATTCTTGAGTTTGAAGATATGTGGGAACAATATTTTCCTTTGATTGAATTCACTTATAATAACAGTTTTCAATCGAGCATTAAAATGGCACTGTACCAAGCCTTATATGGTCGCAAATGCCGTATGCCTTTGTATTGGACTGAGCTCAGTGAGAATAAGATACACGGGGTCGATTTTATAAAAGAGATTGAACAGAAAGTAAAAGTGATCCGAGAAAATTTGAAAACAACTTCCGGTCGTCAGAAATCTTATGCAGATTTGAAACAAAAAGATATTGAACTTGAGATCGGTGACAAAGTGTTTCTGAAGGTATCCCCGTGGAAGAAAGTATTTCAATTTGGCAGAAAAGGCAAATTGAGTCCGAGGTTCATCGGGCCATATGAGATTATTGAGTGTATCGGGCCGATTGCTTATAGATTGTTGTTGCCACCTGAGCTAGAAAAGATTCATAATGTATTCCACGTATCGATGCTTTGACGGTATAGATCTTGTAACACCCCGAACCCGAGACCGTCGCCGGAGTCGAACACGAGGTGTTAACAGACTTCAAACCACTTATTGAGAATTTCCCAGACAAGCTGCCAATCTGTGTACTAGTTGCTTCAAAAATCATAACTTGAGTTTTACAACTCAAAAATCAGTTTCGTAATTTTTCCCTGAAACTAGACTCACATGTCCATCTACATATTTTTTTCTAGAATTTTTCGTCTAGCCAATTAGTACAGTTTATTAGTTAAAGTCTCCCATGTTACGGGGGTCGACTACACTGACCTTCGTGTGTTACAACTCAAATAACTCCCTGTGCAGGGCTTCAATACTGATGTCGTTTGTTTCTATAGAAACTAGACTCAAAGAGGAATTTATACATATATGGTATGACTCCTAATTATCTCTTGTTAATTTATAATGAATTTTCAAAGCCGGAACAGGGAATCCAGAAACCGTTCTGGCCCTGTTTCATGAAAACCCAAATATGTTTTAACATAAAACTCATATGACCGTTTCGTTTCTTCCATATGAAAATGGATTCATCAAGGTTCATTTACATAATTTATTCACTATTTAATTCCATTCCTACTATTTTTAGTGATTTTTCACATCCACATCACTGTTGCTACCAGCATCTATTTCTAGGGTAGACTTTCTCTAACACATAGTTTCTATGATTCAACCACCCCTTTTTCATATATAGTCCAAAATATAATCATGATGACCCATTCTAATGGCTGGTCATTGCCAAACATTTCCGTGCTTCTTAATGAGCATATACATACCAAATGATTATAACATTATGCTCAAAACATTTATACGCCATTTTCGCATGGCTATTCAAAATTTTACATACCAAGTTCAAACAAAACATAATAGCCTATACATGTCGTAATGTACTCCAAGACCAACTACGAAGAAAATACCAAAAGTTGTTAGTCGGTGTGATGACTTCGATGACGGTCCCGAATACGCAAAAAGTCGAGTCCAAGAAACCTAAAATAGGTGACAAGCAAACACCGAATGAGTATATAACTCAGTAAGTCATAAGCAATGCACTAACAACCATTAATAACATTATCGCAAGAGGAAACAAAATGGAACGAGGCTAATTACTCCATTCAAACCGAACTATACCATAGTTCCTTAGACCTTCGATTCAATCATACATCTACATGACCTTTCACTCATTCCGCGATAATTCTTATGTACGTGACTTCAATTTACATTGTCGCATAGGTTCAAACTTACCAAGCTCAACTCCAAATATAAACATAGCGCCTATTAGCCATGAACTCAAGGTACTTACCCGACCGCTGTCCGTCGTCAACTCAATAATGTCGCACACTCAAGTGTCAATAGTGATTCAAAAGCATATAGTGAGTCCGCACACTCAAGCTATATAATCAACTCGCACACTTAGTGCTATATGATCAAACTCGCACACTTAGTGCTGTACAAATTTTAAACCCGCACACTTAGTGCCATTCTCATGATCACAAATGTTTATACCCGCACACTTAGTGCCAAATCAACAACTCAATACTTCTCACCTCTTTTCTTTTCATTCAATACTTTCATCACCACATACATACATGTATATAAATTTATCATTCCTTTCGGCATAATTACATAGACATTATGTCTAAATCAATACAAAATATATGCTTAGTGACCTACCTTGTGTTGGGTAAAACAGTCCAAGTCGGCTACTCGATGACCTTCGTCTTTCCCTTGCTTGATTCTCCTTCTTTAACTCCTTGAGCTTAATCAATAAATCAACTAGTTTAACCATCTTGCTAAACATTCATAATTCAATTACACATGCATATGTATGTTTGTATATTAAGCAACCATCCTCACTTATTACCCATTTAGTCAATTATCTAAGCCAAGATAAGGCTTCAATACGGTTGCCTCTAACCGAATACATGCACACCAATCTACTTCATTTGGCCGAATATGCATGTCTATGTTGAGGCCAATTTTACACTTAATACCACACAAAAAAACAGCATACATTTTACTAACTAACGCATTACATATTGTAGCTCAATACACATCTCTCATTTACTACATAACCGAAACATCATCACAAGCAAATATACACCTTGAAATAGTATATATGTCATACCAATTCATCATGTGCAAACACATATTCATGTAGGTGCAAGGGCCGAATCTCAAGTTGTTTATATCCAAATATAAACACATATCCAAAGCTCAAATCTTACCTACCATGCAACATGCATGAATCATACTTATGGATATACCATGACCGAATACATCACAACACCATAATTTTGGTCATGATTAAGCAAAGAACTTAATGTCTTACTCAAAAATACTAAAAAGAAAGTCCAAGAGCCATCAATCCCCATCACATATACCATTAACAAGTTTCATATTTAACATGCAATGGCATTAACACAAAATCCACCTTGGCCAAATACCATCCCCGATATAACAAAGATTTGAACCATGGGCTAATAAGAACATCAAGCTAGTAACTAAAAACATGCATGAATCTCATGGCACAACCTCAAACATACCTTAATCTTGATGCAAGTATAGCCAAACCCTTCCTAATCCTCTTCCAAACCAAACATGAAGCAAAAATTCCCTCTTCTTCCTTAGGATTTTCGGTCAAGAGAGAATGAAAAGATGATCAATTTTTTCTTTTCTTTTCTTCAATACACGGCAATAGGGGGTTCACTCACACACATTTTTTTTCATTCTTTATTACCCATGCTTATTTGTTTATTTCTTTTCTCCCTAATGCACCAACAAAACATGTCTATGACATGTTTTGCCCATCCTCATTGTCATGGCGGCCACCTCTTATAAAAGAGGGATATTTGACATGCAAGGCCATTGTTTTGCATGCATGCTTTAATTAGTCATTACACATTCCCCATCATACTTCCAAAGTTTTCTACTAGGTCCTTTCTAGTGAAATTCACATTTATAACTCTAAATCAAAACATCAAAATGTCACACATGAGTTAACACATATTATAGGCAATAAAATAAATATTAAATTATTTTTATGCCTCGGTTTTGTGGTCCCGAAACCACATTCCGACTAGGGTCGTTTTAAGGCTGTCACAGATCTGATCCATCACATGTGATTTCTCCGTCTGAGATTGAGATTCAATCTGATATGACTTACGAAGAAGAAATGATCCGTATCTTAGCTCGTGAGATTAAAGAATTGAGAAATAAGAAAATTACATTAGTAAAAATAATATGGCGTAGACACAAGGATGAAGAGGCTACGTGGGAGCTTGAAGATGTTATAAGACGACAATATTTGAATCTGTTCAACGGTAAGATTTTCGGGGATGAAAATCCCTAACGGGAGAGAGTTGTAACAGTCCGGTTTAGACCCTAGTCGAAATAGTAGTTTCAGGACCACAAATTCGAGTAAAAAATATTTTAATATTATTTTCCATGCTTATAATATGTGAATTGACATGTGTGAAAGTTTCATATGAAAATTTAATCGTTTGTGTGTTTAATTTGATAAAAGGACCTAATCGCGTAAAATGCAAAATTTGCATTCTATTTGTTAAAGTGTCTAATTCTATGTCTCTTTAATTGTAAGGTCCTTATGTGGTTATTTGACCATGGAATGTATTGAATGACATTAATGGACATTAGTTGGTGGAATTTTAAATGTATATTATACGGTTATAATAGTAAATTGTGTATTAATGTTTATTAATTAAACAAAACATGATATTGGCCTCATTTATTCATCATTTGGCCAAATAAATCAAAGGAAAAAGAAAGAAAACTCAAGCTTAGGGTTCGGCTAAGAGATTTGGTGATTTAGGTATGTATTTTGTTCAGTTTTTGATAATTTCTACGTTTTTGTGATCGTTACTTAGAGTTCTATGAAGCCCATATTTGAATTTATGAAATTTTTGATGATTTTGACTTGAGCCATTGATGAAACTATGAGTTTTATGAAGTTTGATGATAGTATATGGAAGTTTGATGTTGGGTTAACATGTTTAGTATTTGAATTTTTGATGAATTTGAGTAATTTGGGCTAAATTGTAAAAATGAGATTTTTGAGGGACTAAAATGTGAAATAAATGAAATGTGGGGCCATATAAGAACACTATGAATATTCGGCTAGGCATGTATGAAGAGAAATTTTGTGAAATAGTGTTAAAATGTGAAAATGTGAGGGCTAATTTGTAAAATGCCCTAAATATGTGTTTTTGGATTGATTTGAATGAATGTGAGTTTGAATAAGTTAAATTTGAATTTATTTAGATCAAGAACCAAAGAAATTGAAATTAGATCGGGGAAAGTCAAAAGTCGTCGAGTAGCCGATTTCGTCTATTCAAATTCGTACTAGGTAAGTCTATATATATAAATAGATGTGTTTTGAATTGAATTACTATTGATTATATGCTATTGAACTATGATGAATGATTATATGAGTTGAGAAATATGAGACATTCAAGAAAGTATCGACAAATTTCTGACATCTGAAAAGCCCCGTACGAACCTTAGGAATAGCTAGGATACATATGTCATGACATAGGTTCCGATATGTGTTCTCGTGTAAGACCACGTCGGGACGTTGGCACCAACTTATGATTTATGTGTAAGACCATGTCTGGGACATTGGCATCGTATTTGATTTAATGTAAGACTCTGTCCGGGACAGTGACATCGTTATTTGATTACATGTAAGACCATGTTTGGGACGTTGGCATTGTATGTGCTTTCTGAGCTATCTGCGTATCCTTATGATTCTAAACGGTTCAACAGGCCCTCTGAGAAACGAATGATTATATGAAATATGTATTCGATTCAGGTACGTTTGAAATTGTATGTCATATTTGATGTTGAAAGGTAAATATATGAATCTTTGTGATCAAATGATTATATGTGATAAAAGTATGAGAAAATAAGCTATATGTGCAAATGATTGGGGAATATGTGAAATGTATTTGAGCTATGTGGTTTATGATAACATTTGGCTAAGTAGTATAGGTATATTATGATGCTTATATGTTTTTATTGTTAAGTTTATTTGTATATGGCTTACTAAGATTTTGAAAGCTTACTTTGTGTGTCTTTCAACTGTTTTATAGATATCGAAGCTACCGGAAGATCGAGAATTGTCGAGGATTATCACCTCACTATCGAATTATATTTGGTACCTTTTGAAAGTGTAATTATTGGAGTGTAGCATATGTAGGCTAGAAGTTTTAGAATATGTTTTGTAATGTGTATATCATGCCATGTGATATGGCTAGATTATGGTTAAACTTATGGTTTGAATTTGGTATATGATATGTGATGTAATGTTGCTATTATGAGGTGTTTTTGGTTGGCCAAAAGAAATGGTCAAATTGGTAAGTTTTTGGTATATGTTTGATTATAGATTTGGTAAGAATTTGGCATGAGAATGAATGAGGTAAATTGATGTTACAAATTATATGTTTTTATATGTCTTTGGCTCTATGAATGTTATGTTTTGATTTGTGGATTATGAATGAAATCGTTGATGAATATATGATATGAATGATGTATGATTTTGGATTTGAAATTGGTTGAAAATATGATGGTTTAGATGCCTATTTGATGCTTGTAGGAAGGACCCTTAATGGTGGCAATTTGGCTTTGCAAATGGCCTATTTTTACCCACACGGGCAGGGACACGTCCGTGTGTCTTAGCCGTGTTGCTCAAGGGCATGTGCTAAGCGGTGTGGTCTAGTCAGTTTCGAACACGAGCAAGACACACGGACATGTCTTGTCACTGTGTAGACAAGTCAGTATGTATTCCCTGTTTTGACACAACTTAGACACACGGGCGTGTCTAATCCCGTGTGAGGTACACGGCCTGCTCACATAGGTGTGTGACCTGTTCAGTTTTGTAAAATGTTTAAGATTTGAAAAATTTTGTATGAGCTCGGTTTGGTTCCGACCCTTTCTAATGCATGCTTAAGATCTTGATGGCCTAAATATGGGGCTCTATGGTATTGTTTGACTATGATTGATAATGATGTATATGAATTGTTCGTAAAATGTTCTGATTTATCTGGCAACGCCTTTAACCCTAGTTCGGTGACAGATACGGGTTAGGGATGTTATATATGCTGTAACAACCAGTTTTTAGGGTTAATCAGAATAGTGGTTTCGGGACCACAATTTGACATTGAAAAATTTATTTTATTATTATTTGAATATTTTGTGTGAAATTTTTGTAAAGAAATTTTATTGTTAGGTGGTTAATTCGGGAAAAAGGACTAAATCGCGTAAAGCATAAAAGTTGTGTTTTATAAGCTAAAGGTGTCAAATAGCTATAGAACTTAAAAGTGGAGGTCCTTATGTGTTAAATAGCCCATTTGTGAGATATTGGATGATAATGGAGCGGCAATTTGTGTAATTACTAATGTTTTTAAAGGTTAATTAAGTAAATAGTTAATAAAGGTTAATATTAATAAAACAAAAGCCAAATATCATCATCTTTCATCCATTTTACAACCAAATATAGGGTTAAAAATAGCCATGGATGAACTTGATATTCCTCCATGGTGTTTTTGCTCAAACAGGTACAATTTTAGCTCCGTTTTAAATAATTTCTACGTTTTTGAGATTGTTGCAGCTTAGTCTAGCTAACCCGGGCACTAATTTACGAAATTGTTATAGATTTTATGAGATTCCATTGATGAATATTCATTCTTTTTGATTATTTTTGATGAAATATGGATGTTAGATGATAGTTTTACATATTTTACAAAGTGATTTTGAGTAAAAATGCAAATTATGGGCTAATTTGTGAAATTATGAAATTATGTGGTTAAAAGTGTGATTATTTGGAAATTGTGGGCTGCTAAGGCAATAAGAAGAATTTGGCTAAGCATGGGTAGGATGAAATTGCATGAAATTGTGATTTTATGTAATAAGGACTAAATTGCAGAAATGTAAAATAAAAGGGGCAAATTTTTTTTTTGTCAAAATGTGTAAATTGGGTTAAATTGAATGAATTAGTGATTAAATAAATAAATTTTGGTTATTATAGAGATTGAGAAAAATGAGATTCGGATCTAGAATGGGAGAAAATAAAGTATCGGACTAGTCGACCTGTTCTGTCGTTTTAATGATGGAGGTAAGTTCGTATGCAATAAGCATTGTTATATTTATGCTTTTAATGCTTTGATATCATATAAATTGTATATACATGACTATTTTTATGTTTGATGACATATCGGCTAAATATGGCACTTAGTGTGTGGTTCGGTATAGCTTCGGCTAAATTTGGTACTTAGTGTGCAATATTAGATAGCTTCGGCTATGTACAGCACTCAGTGTGCGGGACATCAAATATGGCACTTAGTGTGCGAAATATTGAGAATGGTACTTAGTGTGCGAGATATTGAGAATGACACTTAGTGTACGAAATATCGAATGATTCAACGGGCATAGTCAAGACAAGAATGAAAGTACGATCGAAATAAGTAATACATTCTGGACTACCAGTACATCAGTTTTAAATCGTTATGCATTTTATTATTTCCCGGATGAAAAAACATAGTACCACTGTGAGCATTCATGTAAATTTTTTTGTACAAGCTCTGAATCCTTCGGTACACAGGCTAAACCTCAGAATAACAGACAATCATCGGGTCCTATTTAAAATTCTGAATCAGAAGTTAATTCACATTGTACTCGTTTAACTTGCAACTCGTTATCACTTTTCTAAGCTTCACAGATTTGTTGTAGAAAAATCAGTTTAGCTTTAAGCTCAGCTAAAATTAAGCCAGTATCAAACAATTATAATTGGGTATCCATGGCTCGCAAGGCAAAGAGAGACTTTCTACTCAAAGTATCTGCAACTACATTTTCTTTTCCCAAGTGATATTCAATTGTAAAATCATAATCTTTCAACAGTTCAAGTCATTTACGTTGTCTCAAATTCAAATCTTTTTGCGAGATCAAATAATTTAAACTTTAATGATCAATAAATATATGGTATTTTTCATCAAACAGATAATGTTGGCAAATTTTCAGTGCAAATACAATAGTTGTCAAATCTAAATCATGTATCGGATAATTCTTTTCAGACGGTTTCTAAATGTCTAGAAGTATAGGCTATTACTTTGCCTTACTGCATCAAAACATAGTCTAACCCATTCAATGATGCATCACTGTAAATCACAAATTCCTTACTCGATTCAGGCTGAACCGGAACTGGTGCTTCGATCAACAGAGCTTTCATCTGGTCAAAACTTTATTGACATTTATTAGACCATTCAAATCTTACATCTTTCTATAATAACTGTATCATTGACGTGGCTATCATAGAAAACCCTTTAACAAAAATTTAAAAAAGGGATCATATAATAAAACTATTTCAATTATTAACACAAAAGCTTTGACTTATTCTGAAGCCACAATCATCAGATAGGTTAAAAACCATAATGCCATAATAGGACCGACGTTTCAACAATATAGATGGAACAATACCTCAAAATCAATAGTACTCTCCAAATAGAAGAGGAAAACCGAAAATAGTCCCAATAACAACCAGTGCCATAATACAATTTTTATAATATGAGATCCATATTATTGAACTCCTGTGATAGAGTAAGGATTTATAACAGTAATAAATGTAGTTACCTCAGGCCAATGAATATCATTCACAGATAAACCATGTTTTATAGATAAGATTAGACCATAAGAATGACAAGAAAATTGAGATTATGAAATCCAAAATATGAAGCTATACTGAATTTCTCATAAGGAAAACCACATTGAGTAATAAAAAGATCGATGGTATCCCAGAGAAAATCCAGAAGAGGAACATTGCATATACGCACTAGAAACAGCTGTGATAGAGACAATATAAATTGCATATTTGCAATTCATAGCTTCAACCAATAGAAGTAGAAAATAGTATTATATGAATCTTATCATCAAGTCTTCTCTCAAACATAATTGATTAGAAAATCAAAGAAAAATAGAGCAATACAGCTCATGAATCAACCAGACTTACAATGATTCTGTCTATTGTTATAATTAACTAGCCTTTCTATATGATAAGTATAGTATCTGATCATGAACAATTACATATGTCTCTGAGAATAACAGAACATATAGAATACCCAGAGGAGATAGCTATAAAATACCCGATTATAACAGCTACATTTAGATATCTTTGCAATTTCAACACTATCCCACTGACTACTACAGTCATCAATAATCCCACATTATTCCAATCACTAAAGAAATCAATTCAAAAGAAATTTTGGTTAACCCATTCTTTAAATACCATACCACACCTTAATAAATTGATTACTCTTGAATAACTTCTTCCTTAATATAAACATTATATATCTCGAATAATCTTCAGAATAATTTGATTTGTTCTAAAATCGTCTTTACTTGCTAACCCATTATTAATTTTGAACATATTATTAACCACTTAACCATTGAACTCTTCAGTTCCACACTTGTGAACTTAATCAATATAAATCTTGTGAATTTCATTGTATAAGACTCTCCTAGTGAGGGGGTGGAGGTTGTAAAGCCTAAAAATTTGACTTTCATATATACACACGTATAACATGACATTTATCGTCAACATCTTCATTACAAACATTTATTCATACCTTTATGAGTCTCTACTCATCATAAGTAACCTTTCTAATCAGATACTTGAGTATTGCTTTTAACATTATTGGAATTAGCTTGGCTGGAAAGCATCTTATTCTATTAGTAAAATAATTCTTATCAGAGTCGGAAGATATCACACTATCACAGGATATATAATGACATGTATTTCTAGACTTCAAATATGCTACGTTCAGTCCGAGAATCGACTAAACCGTAGCTTTGCTACCAATAACTATAACACCCTTAACCCGAATCCATCACCGAAATAGGGTTACAAAGTATTACCAAAATTTACAGATCAAATAACAGATATTCCACATCATACAATATTCATATAAAAAATCAAACATAAATCCCCTTAAATGAACCCTCGAGGTCCAAAACATGTATTAGAAATGAGCCAGGACTAAACCTGGTACTCAGAGAATTTTTCGTAAAATCTCAAAATTTTTCCTAGGTGCAAAGGTTACATGCCCATGTGGTCAGGCTGTGTGGTTCACACGGCCGAGAGACACGCCCGTGTCTCAGGCCATGTAACTCTCTGACTTGGGTCACACGGCCAAGCCACATGCCTGTGTGCTAGGCTGTGTGTAAATACTTTGGCATTCTGTTTTGAAATTTTAAAGATGCAGGGGACAAACGACCAGATCACACGCCCATGTGCTAGGCTGGGTGTCACACACAGCTGAGACACACGCCTGTGTCTATGCCCGTGTGGATGAAAATAGGCTATTTTCTAAGCCATATTTCTCACCCCATTTTGTCATCCTTCTACACCAACACTTTAACACATTCACAATCGATTATAGGTCATTTAATCCAACTCGAACTCAAGTCCTATACATGATATAATACCTCATATAATCAAGTATATACACTTACTTAAATTACCAAGTTCACATATATGCATATTTTATCGAATATGCTGACTTAATTCTATCATCAATGTGCCAATATAATTTCTATCAATCAACCATTTCAAGCACATACCAAACATATCCATCACAAGCCATTCCAATGACTAGTTACAATTAAAACATTTATATGCCGATATTGGCCAATTAACCTATACATACCATTATAACCATAATTGATTTACGATATTGTAACACCCCAAACTTGACCTAAACATTATGGCCAAATCTGGCAATGTCACATTGAAGTGTTTTTCGTAAAAGAAATATCGTCGAAAAACCTTTTGCTTATTTACCTTGGTCATGGTAGTTAGTGATAATGTTAAAACATGTCATTTAATCTCCAAAAATATGTTGTTGTCGAAAAGTTAACCATATTAAATTGTTATTAAATTTAAAACCCTATTTCTTGCGGAAGCTTTTAAATCATGTTGCGTAACCGTGGTGCTTTGAAAAACATTTATCTTTTGAAACCTCGCGTCCTACAGCTAACAGATATAAACTAAAATAAACCCCAAATTAAATAATAAAAACTTAAAGAGGCCTTATTACATAAAAATACCCAGATTAAAATTACTTATAAATTAAAAGTCGAATACGGAAGCATGAGTGGTTGTGTGGCCACCTTCGAGTCCCTCGCAGCACTGATCCGCCTAAGGATTACCTGCGTAGATAAGTAGAAGGGTGAGTTTACGAAAACTCAGTGTGTAATCCCATATAAGCAAACAGTCAGAAAACAAGCACAGGGCCTAAGCCCTTTTTAGCAATAGTGACAATATCAGTTTGGGCTTTAGCCCATCTCAATATAGAAACAGTCATGTGTTTGGGCCTTGGCCCATTGCAGTAATAGTAAACAGTGCAGTAACAGTAAGAAGTATCCAAGTCCTAGCCATCCAGCCTTTACACTACATCTCCGTCCAACCCTACACTCCATATGGGGATATAATCAACCCACCCATCCCTACACTCTAGAATTAGCACCGGTTGCGGCACTAAACAATAGTTGCAGTAGAGCTGCCAGTATATTAGGCTTAGAGCCATCAGTGATTTGCAGCAGAGCTGCCAGTATAAAACACTTCCTCCAATCATAATAAACCCATCCCCATGAAATGCATCATACAATCATGTCATGTCATATCATAGAATCATACATGTATCCATTACAATTTAAATAGCATGCTAAAATACAGTCATACATAAAGGTATAAACATATATACATCACATAGGGAAAAACAATCATCTTACCATATAAGGGCAAAACAGTCATCTTACCTATAAGGGCAAAATAGTCATTTCACCTCATAAGGGCAAAATAGTCATTTCACCACGTAAGGGTAAAATAGTCATTTTACCACGTAAAAGTAAAACAGTCATTTTACCACATAAGGGCAAAACAATCATTTTATCAATTAAGGGCAAAACAATCATTTTACCACATAAGGGCAAAATAGTCATTTTATCACATAAGGGGTCTAGGTAAACTTACCGACCCATCAGCAGGTCCACAGTTGTCTCGGGCGACCCGTGCCACCTTAACGGTCAAACAAAGTGAATGGGCCCAAGGCCTATTATGCGAGCCCATGTGGGCCCACACACCCATACGGCACACATAGCCCAAAAATGGCCTTGGCCGTGTGAACTACACAGCCTGGCCTAATATTCTCTACACGTCCGTGTGGTTTACCCGTTTGGGGCCTACAAGGCCATGGGCCAACACGACTCATTTTGGCCCAACATGGCCCAAATCAAACTCAGCCCATGAAATCGCTCATGGCCAGCCTCAACGATCTTATGCCCACGTCTAGGCATTTGGTTTACCATACGAGCGAGCGCACACTCGTGTAGCGTCGTCGATCACTTATTTTGGCTTTTGTCGATTTATGAATAGGGGTAGTGTTTTACACACCTGTTTGTGAAAGTGCTTGACTAACGCACGGGAACCCCAACCTAACACAATCAGAAACTTCGATTATTCGCTTACCAATCAATTGAAAAGAACCCTAAACCAAAACACTTGCTTGAGAGATTACCTATCACTCGCCTTGATCGATCACACTAAACCGTTGTAAGGGATCGCTTGGAATCCTTAAAGACTACGTGCTTCCCAATCGTAACTTGTTAACTAATACCATACACGCAAATAGATGAACTAAGTGTATAGCAACTTACCGAAGGAGTAGACTAAGAATAGAAGACAGTATTCAGCCTACTCCTAGAAACACCCACTCGAATCGGGGCACAAGATGTAACAGTCGCACCTTCTAACAGTAATCAGTAGAGAAAAGAGTTGTTAGATGGAAAACTATTACAATAGAGGAAAAACAGAAGAGAGAGAGCATAACTAAATAGTTGTATTACCACCAAAAACGAAAGAGAGCACAGGAGAATCGGCACAGAGAGGGTGAAAGAATGAGTATTAATCAATCAAGAGGAAATCAATTGGGGAAGAGGAAATATGAGGTATTCAGTCAAAGTAACAGTATGAGAAAGAGGGGAGATCCGTTAATGACAGAAGAATCGAAGGAGGAGGAGAAGAGAAGATGATATTAGGCTTTAACAATGCAAGAGGAGAACTCGATTAAAGTCGAAGGAATAGAGAGAAGAGAGAAAGGGGTACTCGAAAAATGACAAAAGAAGAAGGTAACTGATTAGAATCGATTGAAAGAGGGAGTAAGCACAGAAAACAAAAGTAGAAAACAAAAGACAGTAGGGCACCAAAGCAGAAATATCAAAAGATGAAGTAGAAAGAAAACTCCCAAAACCGAAAACGTCAAAACTAGGAAGATAGCACCAAAATGATAGATGATAGCCAAATTCTCTTGAGAAAGAGTTCAATTTTGGCACCACTACTTCCTTCCCTTGATCCACTCCTCAAAAATCTCCTCACATCTCTCCACCAACTAGTTCGAACTCCACACAACCTCTTCTATCCAAATTTTCCCCCAAAACACTCCTCAAATCTCCTTGACAATCGAAATACCTTAATCCACTCCCGAAAAATGTCCACCCCTTCCTCAACCACCAATTTCAAATTCCAATCCAACTCTTCAGTAATTCGGTTGAGCTAGGACACTCCCATGATACTAGCAGCAAAATAAAACTCCCTATTACGCATACCAAGACTTGAACCTTAGACCTCAGGTTACAGTAACACGCCACTTATCCCCTAGACCAGCAGGCCCTTTCTGTCATGTTTTTCCCACATTTACTTAAAAGCCTACAGCCTAGAGATAGTGCTTATTCCTTAAAAAAAAACAAAACTTTTTGGACCTGCCCAGGCTTGAACCCAAGACTTCTTAAACACTCCCAGAACACATAACCACTAAAGCAGACCTATTAATTGTGTCACTTTCTTACACAACTAAATATTTATGAGTAGCTTCCTAACTGCTCCCATACTCAAGACCTAATACTTCTAGGCCCAAAATTCACGGTGTTACAGATATATATACTGAAATGGGATGATGGATAGTGTGAGTGATCTTCACCATGTTTCCAATCCAAAGAGCCTCCGAATTTATATAGAACAGGGGAAAATAAAACAGAGTAAGCATGAAATGCTTAGTAAGTTCATATAACATGGTAATTAACTAACCACTCATTTAAATTCAATATAAACATACAAGGCACATTCAATCATGTAGATCACAAGCCCCAACGCATATCCTCATCACCCTTGTTAGTCATATATTTCATATAAATATCAAGAAACATGTATAGGCTCAACAATAATTAGATTTCCATGTACATATACTTTCCACATCATGTATTAATACAACATATACGAATCATATCCTTGTATTTCAAGTACATTCTCATAATAATCATCTTGAGTTCATACTATATCATGTCGGAACTTTGTAAATTAAATCAAGTCGATGGTTACACGAGTAGTACGGTCGAAGTGTACAAATCAGAAATCCGTCAATTCATATTCAATAGTGCTCTTTAAAGCATATAATCAGGAAATAATCTCTCGAGCTATATAACAGGAAACTCACAAAAAGCCATTAATCGAGAACCTCACAAAGAGCCTATCAGGAAGCTTATCCGGGCTATATAACAGGAAGCTTATAAGAGCCATAATCAGGAAGTTCACACAGGACTTTTAATCAGGAAGCTCATGAAAAACCTTTAATCAGGAGCTCCGGATAGTCATATATCGGGAAGTCCATGCGAGCCATATCAGGACACTCACAAAGAGCTGCATTTGTGGCCGCAATATATGCAGGATCACAACTGATCATATAACAGGACGCTCACAAAGAGCTGCAGTAGTCTGTAACGCATGCAAGATCACTATCGATCAGGATGCTCACAGGAACCATATAACGGGAAGCTCGAGAGGGCTTATATCAAGATGCTTGTAGGAGTTGTGGTGTGTTCGCAACACATGTAGAACTACAACCAATCGAGAAATTTTGTATCCATCGAATTCCATTATTCAAACGGGATTTATATTTATCGAGCTTTGTCAGATATGTAACCAATTTCATATATTTGGTATTTATACAATTCACATACAACATTTAATTCAAGCATATAAATATACACAATTTAGTTACACGAACTTACCTCGACAAATGTTTGTGTACGTAAAATCTACTAATTTGACATTTTCTCTTTTCCTCATTCTAACTCTGAATTTGGTCTATCCGAATCTATATGAATGAATTTAACATTTCAATTCAATTCACATATTAGATAAAATTACCATTTTGCCCCTAAACTTTTAATTAATGACGATTTTGTCCGTAGGCTCGAAAAATGTAATTCATGCAATTTAATCCTTATCTCAAGCCTAGCTAATTTTTACATGTAAAATTTAGATTTATTTCATAAAATTTAGAATTTTTCCATTAATTTTACATCTTTTCAATTTAGTCCTTAAATCATAATTTCATCAAAATTCCCCTTACAAAAGTTATTTATCTATTAACAACCTTTTATTTTCTACCATAAAACTTCATAATTCATCTATGTTCATCCATGGAAAAACTCTAGTACCTTGATAAATTTGCAAATTAATCCTTGAGATAGTAGATTAAGCTATTACAATCTTGGAAATATAAAAATAATTAAAAACGGGACAAAAAAACATACCTAATTGATCAAAGTAAGCTTGCTTGAGCTACTTTCTCTTAGCTAGGGTTTCCATGGAAATAATTTGGGAAAGATGATGAAAAAGATGATATTTTCATTATTTAATTAATTATCATCTTTTATTTTTTTCACTTTCCAATTTCATCCTTTTCTTTATTTTATTTTCCATGGATGAATCATCATCCTTAACCACTAAGCATTTTTAAATGGTCTACTCACCAAATAAAGACCTCCACTTTAAAGTTCTATAGCTATTTAACCCTTTAGCTATTAGAACTCAACTTTTACACTTAGTGTGACAGCCCAAAATAGACCCTAGCCGGAATGTGGTTTCGGGACCACAAAACCGAGGCATAACAATAATTTAAAATTTATTTCGATGCCTATAATATGTGAGTATTCATGTATGACATTTTTTGATGATTGATTTAGTGTTATAAAGGTGAATTTCACTAGAAAGGACTTGGGTGAGAAAATTTAGAATTGAGATAGGCAAATGTGGAAGTGGCCTATTGATGCACACTAGAAATGTTGTCCTTGCATGTCAAATTCCCCAAATTTGACTATAGTGGCCGCCATGGTGATGAATATGGGCAAAAGAAAACATGTCTTAAACATGTTTTGCTAGTGGTGCATGTTAGAAATAATAAAATAAGAGTATGGAAAAAAAAGGAAAAAAAAGTGTTCATCTTTCACCATAGCTCTTGGCGAATGTCCTAAGGAAAGAAAAGAAAATTTTGCTCATCCATTTTCACTTCTTGGCGAAAATACTAAGGAAAAAGGGGAGGATTTTTGCTTCATGCTTGGTTTGGAAGAGATCTAGAAGGAGATTTGGCTAAGTTTGCATCAAGATTAAGGTATGTATGAGGTTGTGTTAGGAGTTTCATGCATGTCTTGGTTGCTAACTTGATGTGCATGTTAGCCATGTAACACCCCAAAACCCGAGACCATCGCCGGTGTCGGACCCGAGGGTTAACAAACCAAGTTCACATGTTTTTGCCCACCAATTTGACATTTCCAGTCAGGCTGGAAAACTGCGTCACTGTCGCCTTAAAAATCATATCTCGAGTTTCAAAACTCGGAAACTGGTTTCGTAAATTTTCCCTGAATTTAGACTCATATATCCATCCATGGATTTATTTCTAGGATTTTGGTCGGGCCAATTGGTACAGTTTATTAGTTAAAGTTACCCTGTTACAGGGATCGACTGCTCCGACCTTCGCGCGGTATAACTTGAATATCTCTCTGTACAGGGCTTTAATTCTGGTGTCGTTTGTTTCTAATGAAACTAGACTCAAAATGGAATCTGTACATATAAGATATATCTCCTAATTCTTTTTGGATAATTTATAGTGAATTTTTAAAGTTGCGACAGGGAACCCAGAAACCATTCTGGCCCTGTCTCACAATAGCTTTAATATCTCTTAACCTGTAACTCCTATGACCGTTTCATTTCTTCCATATGGAAATAGACTCATCAAGGTTCATTTACATAGCTTATTCACTATCTAATTCCATTCCTATGAATTTTGGTGATTTTTCACATTCACGCCACTGCAGCTGGCAGCATCTGTTTTAAGATAGGACTCACCTATTTGGTGGTCTCCATGATTCAACTAGCCTTACCATACATAGGTTCATATATGATCATTTTAACCGTGCCAATGGCTGATCATATGACCAACATTCTCATTTCCAAGCCATAGCCACATCATGACACAAAATATATACATACAACCCACAATTAGTCTAAGTTCATACTTCCCTTTTAGAGCCATTTTACACGGCCGTACATACGTACATTACAACATATTTAACAAACAAGGGGTAGTCCTATACATGCCATCTCAAGTTCAAACAAAAATTTATACCAAAATGGAGGCTTGATAGTGTGGATGACTTCGACTTCAACGATCCCAAATCCGATTGCCTCGAGCGAAATCTAGAAAACTAAGAGCCAAAGCAACGGGGTAAGCATTTTTATGCTTAGTAAGTCTCAAGGAATATAATGAACTATAATTTACAGCAATACATTCACATAGCCAAATGCATCATTTCATTAATACACATTCTTACTTCATACTTCATCATTATATAAGTTCAAAGCATCAATCAATTCAATAACTGAAATTGTTAGTCGATTGAGCGAATGTTGCTCAAACACGTCGACTTTCCAATGCACATATAACGTACCTTATCCTTTGGGCTGTCCGAGTGTACTAATTAAATTCATTTCAGCAACCAACACTCACCTCCAGCCCAAGATTCTTCGGAATATAACCGGATATAATCAAGTGCACAAATGCCTTCGGGTCTTAGCCCGGATAGAATAACTTCATACGAATGCCTTGGTCTTAGCCGGATGTAGCCACTAGCACAATTGCCTTCGGGTCTTAACCCGGATATAATTTCCAGCATAATTGTCTTCGGGCTTAGCCCGGATATCATTCAATTTCTCATGCACACATACATCAATAATCATTGGACATACATATTTCATTTTCGTTACTAAGGCTCAAACACAATTAATATCATTAGCATATTCGCCGGGACTTAGCCGGGTGGAATTCAAATACTCATACACACCTAATCAATAATCATACACATCCATATTTCATCTCACATAATTCGAGTAAGGTCACTTCTTGAGGACTTACCTCGGATGTTGTCGAACGGCTTTTTCGGCTATTCGATCACCTTTTCCTTCCCCTTGTCCAATTGTGGCCCTCTTGGCTCTTGAGCTAATTCAAACAAATTCAATTTATTAAAACCTCATTGTGCTTGCTTATGGCGAATATGACAAGGATTTTAGATGGTCATATGGCCACTCTTTAGCTTGAATACACAATGGTCATGCACATTTTATACTACATCAAGCAATTCAATACAATTTGTTTGAACATCAAGGAAATGCTAAGGCCTTCAATGGGCTACCCAAGGCGAATATTCATGTACATGTTGAGGTCAAAATTTGCACTAATACCTCACAAAAACAGCATGCAATCTACTAATTAATGCTTGCACATTGTGGCCCAAAACTTATAATATAGCATCAAGCACTTATATGTGTGCTAGGCGAATTGTGCTTGCAATTTCACAAGCATTCTTCCACATTTTCTTCTTTAAATCAATATATTCATCACTTAGTTCATAACCAAACAAAATGTGCAATCATATATATGCATATATGAGCATGGCGAATTTTCAAAGTGTCCATAGCCATCCAAAACACAAACTTTTAACTAACATGCAAGAAGCATGAATCATGCTCAAGAATGCATCATGGCCAAGTATGACAATCATGCTCCTTTTCAACTTTAATCATGATAAAACAAAGAAAAACTCAAAATCTTACTCATGAGTAGAAAATCCATCATTGCATGCATCATCATCAAGCTTCACACTTAGCATGCAATGGCTTTATCACTATAACAACTTTGGCCAAATACCATTTCCATGGCATACCAAAGATTTGAGCCATGGCTAACATGCACATCAAGTTAGCAACCAAAACATGCATGAAACTCCCAACACAACCCCATACATACCTTAATCTTGATGCAAATTTAGCCAAATCACCTTCTAGATCTCTTCTAAACAAAGGAAATGAAGCAAAATCCCTTCTTCCTCTTAGTATTTTCATTAAAAAGATGAGAAAGGATGAACAAGTTTTTGTTTTCTCCTCTTGGTTGCTGCTGGCAATGGGGGGAATGCTACTCTCTCACACATTTTTTTTTCATTCTTTTCTCACCCATGCTTATTTGTTTATGATTTTCTCCTAATGCCCAACAAAACATGTTTCATGACATGTTTAACCCATATTCTTTGTCATGGCGGCCATTACTTGTAAAAGGGGAATTTGACATGCAAGTCCATTATTTTGCATGCATGCTTTAATTAGTCATCACATATTTCCCTATCGTACTTTCAAAGTTTACTACTAAGTCCTTTCTTATAAATTAGCACCTAATTAATAAAAATCGAGACACGAAATATTTACGCATACCAATTCCACATTCAATAAGTACGGAAAACAAGGGGTAGTCCTATACATGCCATCTCAAGTTCAAACAAAAATTTATACCAAAATGGAGGCTTGATAGTGTGGATGACTTCGACTTCAACGATCCCAAATCCGATTGCCTCGAGCTAAATCTAGAAAACTAAGAGCCAAAGCAACGGGTAAGCATTTTTATGCTTAGTAAGTCTCAAGGAATATAATGAACTATAATTTACAGCAATACATTCACATAGCCAAATGCATCATTTCATTAATACACATTCTTACTTCATACTTCATCATTATATAAGTTCGCAAAGCATCAATCAATTCAATAACTGAAATTGTTAGTCGATTGAGCGAATGTTGCTCAAACACGCCGACTTTCCAATGCACATATAACGTACCTTATCCTTTGGGCTGTCCGAGTGTACTAATTAAATTCATTTCAGCAACCAACACTCACCTCCAGCCCAAGATTCTTCGAATATAACCGGATATAATCAAGTGCACAAATGCCTTGGTCTTAGCCCGGATAGAATAACTCATACGAATGCCTTCGGTCTTAGCCCGATGTAGCCACTAGCACAATTGCCTTGGTCTTAACCCGGATATAATTTCCAGCATAATTGTCTTGGGCTTAGCCCGATATCATTCAATTTCTCATGCACACATACATCAATAATCATTGGACATACATATTTCATTTTCACACTAAGGCTCAAACACAATTAATATCATTAGCATATTCGCCTTCGGGACTTAGCCCGGGTGGAATTCAAATACTCATACACACCTAATCAATAATCATACACATCCATATTTCATCTCACATAATTCGAGTAAGGTCACTTCTTGAGGACTTACCTCGGATGTTGTCGAACGGCTTTTTCGGCTATTCGATCACCTTTTCCTTCCCCTTGTCCAATTGTGGCCCTCTTGGCTCTTGAGCTAATTCAAACAAATTCAATTTATTAAAACCTCATTGTGCTTGCTTATGGCCGAATATGACAAGGATTTTAGATGGTCATATGGCCACTCTTTAGCTTGAATACACAATGGTCATGCACATTTTATACTACATCAAGCAATTCAATACAATTTGTTTGAACATCAAGGAAATGCTAAGGCCTTCAATGGGCTACCCAAGGCCGAATATTCATGTACATGTTGAGGTCAAAATTTGCACTTAATACCTCACAAAACAGCATGCAATCTACTAATTAATGCTTGCACATTGTGGCCCAAAACTTATAATATAGCATCAAGCACTTATATGTGTGTTAGGCGAATTGTGCTTGCAATTTCACAAGCATTCTTCCACATTTTCTTCTTTAAATCAATATATTCATCACTTAGTTCATAACCAAACAAAATGTGCAATCATATATATGCATATATGAGCATGGCCGAATTTTCAAAGTGTCCATAGCCATCCAAAACACAAACTTTTAACTAACATGCAAGAAGCATGAATCATGCTCAAGAATGCATCATGGCCAAGTATGACAATCATGCTCCTTTTCAACTTTAATCATGATAAAACAAAGAGAAAACTCAAAATCTTACTCATGAGTAGAAAATCCATCATTGCATGCATCATCATCAAGCTTCACACTTAGCATGCAATGGCTTTATCACTATAACAACTTTGGCCAAATACCATTTCCATGGCATACCAAAGATTTGAGCCATGGCTAACATGCACATCAAGTTAGCAACCAAAACATGCATGAAACTCCCAACACAACCCCATACATACCTTAATCTTGATGCAAATTTAGCCAAATCACCTTCTAGATCTCTTCTAAACAAAGGAAATGAAGCAAAAATCCCTTCTTCCTCTTAGTATTTTCTTTAAAAAGATGAGAAAGGATGAACAAGTTTTTGTTTTCTCCTCTTGGTTGCTGCAAGCAATGGGGGGAATGCTACTCTCACACACATTTTTTTTTTTCATTCTTTTCTCACCCATGCTTATTTGTTTATGATTTTCTCCTAATGCCCAACAAAACATGTTTCATGACATGTTTAACCCATATTTCTTTGTCATGGCCGGCCATTACTTGTAAAAGGGGAATTTGACATGCAAGTCCATTATTTTGCATGCATGCTTTAATTAGTCATCACATATTTCCCTATCGTACTTTCAAAGTTTACTACTAAGTCCTTTCTTATAAATTAGCACCTAATTAATAAAAATCGAGACACGAAATATTTACGCATACCAATTCCACATTCAATAAGTACGAATATAACACTTAATTATTCTTGTGACTCGGTTTCGTGGTCCCAAACCACTCTCCGACTAGGGTCACATTCGGGTGTCACAACTCTCCCCACTCAAGAGATTTTCGTCCCCAAAAAGCTTACCGGTAAATAGGTTCGGATATCGCTCTCTCATAGAGTTCTCGGTCTCCCAAGTAGCTTCTTCTATCCCGTGCTTGAGCCATAACACTTTCACTAGCGGAACCCGCTTGTTTCGCAACTCTTTCACTTCTCGTGATAGGATCTGAATTGGTTCTTCCTCATAACTCATATTAGCTTGAATTTCAATTTCTGATGGACTAATCACGTGCGATGGATCGGATCTATAACGTCGAAGCATCGACACGTGGAAGACATCGTGAACCTTTTTGAGTTCAGGGGGCAAAATCAAACGATATGCCACCGGACCGACTCGCTCTGATATCTCATATGGCCCAATGAACCTCGGGCTCAACTTGCCCTTACGGCCGAACACGAGTATCTTTTCCAAGGCGATACCTTGAGAAACACCTTATCACCCACCGATACTCGATATCCTTACGCTTCATATCCGCGCAGACGACTTCGACGATCGAAGGCTATCTTCAAACTTTCACAGATTACTTTCACTTTCATTCAGCATCCCTAATCAAATCCACCCGAAAATCTTGCTTTCACCAAGCTCGGTCAAAACAATGGTGTACGGCATTTACGCCGTACAAAGCCTCATAAGGTGCCATCTTAATGCTCGACCGAAAGTTGTTGTAAGCGAATTCAATCAACGGCAAATACCGCTCCCATGAACCACTAAACTCGAGGACGCAACATCTTAACATATCCTCAAGTATCTCGAATTACCCGCTTCGGATTGACCATCGGTTTGGGGTGAAAGGCGGTCTGAAATGCAACTTGGTACCCAAAGCTTCTTGCAACTTTTTCCAAAACCGCGAGGTAAATCTCGGATCTCTATCCGACACGATAGAAATAGGCACCCGTGTAATTTCACAATCGAGAAACGTACAATTCCGCTAATTTGTCCATTGAAAATCCGACGTCGGGGACAAAGTGGGCCGACTTAGTCAATCGATCTACCACGACCCAAACCGCATCCTTCTTACTTGCGACAATGGCGGTCCGGATACAAAGTCCATTGTGACTCGATCCCATTTCCACTCGGGTATCGTGATTGGTGAAGTAATCCAAGGCACCGATGTTCCGCTTTCACTTGTTGACATATTAAACATCTTGAAACAAAGTCGGAGATGTCTCGCTTCATACCATGCCACCAAAATCGACGTTTCAAATCATTGTACATCTTTGTACTCCCGGGTGGATTGCCATTTGGCTACAATGGGCTTCATTGAGAATTATCGAAATGAGTTCAATTCCTTGGGACACACAGACGACTTTTGAACTTCAAACAATCGTCATCGTCGATTTGAAACTCCGAGTCCTTGTTCGAAC
The DNA here is from genome assembly GCF_025698485.1 of Gossypium arboreum. NCBI lineage: Eukaryota > Viridiplantae > Streptophyta > Magnoliopsida > Malvales > Malvaceae > Gossypium > Gossypium arboreum. The sequence goes on from NC_069071.1 coordinate 18,438,929, forward strand.
ACACGCAGCCCGCTTTGCAACCAACTCGTCGTCGACTTTCCGAGCTTCTCGAATTTGGTGTGTCAATAGTGGTTTGGCTTTCAATTCAGCCACTAACACACTCGCCGGATCGGACGGATAAGTGCACATTCATCGTCAGAAAGTGAATAACGATTTACGACTCAAGGCATCCGCAACCACATTCGCCTTTCCCGGTGATAATCAATGATCGTTCATAATCCTTTAACAGCTCAAGCCAACGTCTTTGTCGCAGATTTAAGTCTCTTTGGGTCATCAAATATTTGAGACTTTTGTGATCCGAGTATACATGGCACCTTTCACCAAATAAGTAATGTCGCCAAATCTTTAAGGCGAATACGATAGCGCCAATTCGAGATCATGAGTCGGATAATTTTTCTCATGTGGCTTTAATTGCCTCGACGCATAGGCCACAACTCGACCTTCTTGCATTAATACGCAACCTAACCCAAGTAGAGAGGCGTCGCTATAGATAACAAACTCCTTGCGGACTCGGGTTGCACTAGAATTGGGGCTTCATCAAATAAGTTTTCAGTTGATCAAGCTTTTTGGCATTTCTCCGTCCATTCGAACTTAACATCCTTTTGGAGTAAGCCATCATCGGCGTGGCTATCGTTGAGAACCCTTTACAAATCGTCGGTAATAACCGCAAGCCCCAAAAAGTCGAACCTCGAGAATATTTCTCGGAGGTTTCCAATTAAGTATGGCTGAAATTTTATTCGGTCGACTCGAATACCCGATCAGATACCACATGACCCAAGAAGCTAACCTCTCTTAACAGAACTCACACTTGCTGAACTTAGCATATAATTGCTTGTCCCATAAAATTTGCAAAGACTAACCGCAGTGTTCAAGATGTTCGGTCTCATTTCTTGAATAGACCAAGATGTCATCAATGAACACGACTACTAATCGATCCAAATATGGTCTAAAGATCCGATTCATTAAGTCCATAAATACCGAGGGCATTAGTGAGCCCAAACGGCATCACTAGGAACTCATAGTGACCATATCTCGCTCAAGGCGCCTTGGGCACGTCTCAATCTCGGATTCGCAATTGATAGTAGCCCGATCTCAAATCTATTTTCGAGAACACCGAGGCTCCTTCATTGATCGAACAAGTCATCAATACGTGGCAACGGATATTTGTTCTTTATCATCGCTTGTTAAGTCGACGATAGTCGATGCACAATCGCATGGTTCCATCCTTCTTCTTCACGAACAACGACCGCAAGACCCAAGGCGAAAAACTCAGGCGAGCAAAACCTCTATCCACCAATTCTTGCAACTGAACTTTCAACTCCTTTAATTCGTTGGGGCCATACGATCACGGAGCTATCGAATTGGAGTGGTACCAGTACCAATTCGATGCCAAATTCTATTTCCGAACAGGTGGTAAACCGGTAATTCTTGGGAAAACATCCGGTATTCACAAACCACGAGCACAGATTCGGGTTTCTTCTCGATTCCTTGTCATCGAAAGCACGTCGCAAGGTACGCTTCGCACCCTTTTCTTACATATTTCGGGCCAACATCGCGATATTACAACCGGCAACCCTTTAAGTCCGTGGACTCAACCCGAATTATTTCATTATTCGCGCACCTCAAATCGATAGTCTTGCTCTTGCAATTTACAACCGCATCGTGCATGGTCAACCAATCCAAACCAAGAATAACATCGAACTCATCGAGCGGCAAAAGCATCAAGTCCGCCGGAAAACAAGAACCTCGGAACACTAGGGGACTTTTCTTGCACACTTTGTTAACAAGCACGTAATGACCCAAGGGGTTTGACACCGAATTACAAACTCGATGAGACTCAATGGGCAAAGTCTTCTATGGATGCTAAGGTTTCACATATATATGAATGAGTAGAACCGAGGTCAATCAAAGCAATTACATTTGTATTGAAAAGAGTGAAAGTACCGGTAATAACATCCGGAGAGGCAAGATCCTCGCGTGCGCGTATGGCATAAGTCCTAGCAGAGCACGAGCCTCGATCGATGGTAGCATCTCTAGATCCTCTCGACCGCCATGACATTGCCCATATTTCTAGGTGGTCTACCTCGAGCGATGGTAGCACCCGGTTTGCACTCGACTTGCATTCTGCTCGTGCATCCTCGGGCAATCCTTCATAAAGTGGTCGGCCGATCCACACTTATAGCGAGAGCGATCACGAAACCAACAGCTCCCGAATGCCATTTGCCACAATGTGGACACTCCGCCCTCTCGGCGATCATTTCCGCCACCGGCGATCGAGGTGACTCGTGTGGTCACAGGGTCGATCGCGTCCTCGCCTAGAAAAGCCCGAACGCCTCTAGACCGGCTCGCATCATCTCGAAATCTCTTCGATGCTTGTTGAAGAGACTTTCCAGGACCTCTTTCGAATTCTCCAATCCCCACATCAGCTTTTTGTTTCTCCTTTCTAAGCTCTTCGCTTTACAAGCTCGCTCAACAAGTACTACGAACTCTCGATCTCGAGAATGCCAACAAACATCCTTATATCATCATTCAGCCCATCCTCGAAGCGTTTACATATATAGCTTCGGACGAAATGCATTCTCACACGTCTGGCTAAGCCTCACAAACTTTCGTTCGTAGTCAGAACGGACATAGAACCTTGCTTAAGATCAAGGAACTCCCTCCGCTTTTGGTCGATGAATCTCGATCGATATACTTTTTTCGAACTCGGTTAGAAAGAATTCCCAAGTCACTTGCTCTCTAGGCACCACAAAGTCGAGTACTCCACCAATAGTAGGCGGACTCGTGTAGCAAGGAGATGGTACACTTTAAGCACTCATCGGTGTACAGGATAGCTCATCAAGCACCCTTGATAGTGTTATCTAACCATAATTCAGCTCGCTCGGCATCATCATCATCCGTAGCCTTAAATTCAGTGGCCCCATGTTTTCAATCCTATCGATTGGGGCTTACCCGACCTTATTGGGTCGATCACCGGAGGTATCGAGGTCTTGGGGTTGCATTAAATCGGGAATGGAGGTGGTGGAACAGTAGTGTTGGTTCGAATGTATTGATTAAACCATTCGTTCATCACACTATAAAAGGCTTGCCTAGCCTCATCATTAGGATTACTGGCCATAGGTTGAGAGTCCGCCGCTGTCCCTTCTTGCGCGAGCAAAGCGCCACACTCTCCACATCATCAGCTATCGCTTCGGTTAGGATCGGGATCCATTGCTATAAACAAACATGAAGTCAAATTGTCGTAATTCATCACACTATCGATTCATCATTTAATGGCATGTATAGCTAGACCCCAAACACATCACGGTAGTCCTAGAATCGACTAAACCGTGGCTCTGATACCAATAAAATTGTAACACCCAAAACCCGAGACCATCGCCGTTATCGGACCGAGGGTTAACAAACCAAGTTCACATGTTTTTGCCCACCAATTTGACATTTCCAGTCAGGCTGGAAAACTGCGTCACTGTCGCCTTAAAAATCATATCTCGAGTTTCAAAACTCGGAAACTGGTTTCGTAAATTTTCCCTGAATTTAGACTCATATATCCATCCATGGATTTATTTCTAGGATTTTGGTCGGGCCAATTGGTACAGTTTATTAGTTAAAGTTACCCCTGTTACAGGGATCGACTGCTCCGACCTTCGCGCGGTATAACTTGAATATCTCTCTGTACAGGGCTTTAATTCTGGTGTCGTTTGTTTCTAATGAAACTAGACTCAAAATGGAATCTGTACATATAAGATATATCTCCTAATTCTTTTGGATAATTTATAGTGAATTTTAAAGTTGCGACAGGAACCCAGAAACCATTCTGGCCCTGTCTCACAATAGCTTTAATATCTCTTAACCTGTAACTCCTATGACCGTTTCATTTCTTCCATATGAAAATAGACTCATCAAGGTTCATTTACATAGCTTATTCACTATCTAATTCCATTCCTATGAATTTTGGTGATTTTTCACATTCACGCCACTGCAGCTGGCAGCATCTGTTTTAAGATAAGACTCACCTATTTGGTGGTCTCCATGATTCAACTAGCCTTACCATACATAGGTTCATATATGATCATTTTAACCGTGCCAATGGCTGATCATATGACCAACATTCTCATTTCAAGCCATAGCCACATCATGACACAAAATATATACATACAACCCACAATTAGTCTAAGTTCATACTTCCTTTTGAGCCATTTTCGCACGGCCGTACATACGTACATTACAACATATTTAACAAACAAGGGTAGTCCTATACATGCCATCTCAAGTTCAAACAAAATTTATACCAAAATGGAGGCTTGATAGTGTGGATGACTTGACTTCAACGATCCCAAATCCGATTGCCTCGGCGAAATCTAGAAAACTAAGAGCCAAAACAGCGGGTAAGCATTTTATGCTTAGTAAGTCTCAAGGAATATAATGAACTATAATTTACAGCAATACATTCACATAGCCAAATGCATCATTTCATTAATACACATTCTTACTTCATACTTCATCATTATATAAGTTCGCAAAGCATCAATCAATTCAATAACTGAAATTCGTTAGTCGATTGAGCGAATGTTGCTCAAACACGTCGACTTTCCAATGCACATATAACGTACCTTATCCTTTGGGCTGTCCGAGTGTACTAATTAAATTCATTTCAGCAACCAACACTCACCTCCAGCCCAAGATTCTTCGGAATATAACCGGATATAATCAAGTGCACAAATGCCTTCGGGTCTTAGCCCGGATAGAATAACTTCGCACGAATGCCTTGGTCTTAGCCCGATGTAGCCACTAGCACAATTGCCTTGGTCTTAACCGGATATAATTTCCAGCATAATTGTCTTGGGCTTAGCCCGGATATCATTCAATTTCTCATGCACACATACATCAATAATCATTGGACATACATATTTCATTTTCACACTAAGGCTCAAACACAATTAATATCATTAGCATATTCGCCGGGACTTAGCCCGGTGGAATTCAAATACTCATACACACCTAATCAATAATCATACACATCCATATTTCATCTCACATAATTGAGTAAGGTCACTTCTTGAGGACTTACCTCGGATGTTGTCGAACGGCTTTTTCGGCTATTCGATCACCTTTTCCTTCCCTTGTCCAATTGTGGCCCTCTTGGCTCTTGAGCTAATTCAAACAAATTCAATTTATTAAAACCTCATTGTGCTTGCTTATGGCGAATATGACAAGGATTTTAGATGGTCATATGGCCACTCTTTAGCTTGAATACACAATGGTCATGCACATTTTATACTACATCAAGCAATTCAATACAATTTGTTTGAACATCAAGGAAATGCTAAGGCCTTCAATGGGCTACCCAAGGCGAATATTCATGTACATGTTGAGGTCAAAATTTGCACTTAATACCTCACAAAAACAGCATGCAATCTACTAATTAATGCTTGCACATTGTGGCCCAAAACTTATAATATAGCATCAAGCACTTATATGTGTGCTAGGCAAATTGTGCTTGCAATTTCACAAGCATTCTTCCACATTTTCTTCTTTAAATCAATATATCCATCACTTAGTTCATAACCAAACAAAATGTGCAATCATATATATGCATATATGAGCATGGCGAATTTTCAAAGTGTCCATAGCCATCCAAAACACAAACTTTTAACTAACATGCAAGAAGCATGAATCATGCTCAAGAATGCATCATGGCCAAGTATGACAATCATGCTCCTTTTCAACTTTAATCATGATAAAACAAAGAGAAAACTCAAAATCTTACTCATGAGTAGAAAATCCATCATTGCATGCATCATCATCAAGCTTCACACTTAGCATGCAATGGCTTTATCACTATAACAACTTTGGCCAAATACCATTTCCATGGCATACCAAAGATTTGAGCCATGGCTAACATGCACATCAAGTTAGCAACCAAAACATGCATGAAACTCCCAACACAACCCCATACATACCTTAATCTTGATGCAAATTTAGCCAAATCACCTTCTAGATCTCTTCTAAACAAAGGAAATGAAGCAAAATCCTTCTTCCTCTTAGTATTTTCGGCTAAAAAGATGAGAAAGGATGAACAAGTTTTTGTTTTCTCCTCTTGGTTGCACTGCAAATGGGGGAATGCTACTCTCTCACACATTTTTTTTCATTCTTTTCTCACCCATGCTTATTTGTTTATGATTTTCTCCCTAATGCCCAACAAAACATGTTTCATGACATGTTTAACCCATATTCTTTGTCATGGCGGCCATTACTTGTAAAGGGGAATTTGACATGCAAGTCCATTATTTTGCATGCATGCTTTAATTAGTCATCACATATTTCCCTATCGTACTTTCAAAGTTTACTACTAAGTCCTTTCTTATAAATTAGCACCTAATTAATAAAAATCGAGACACGAAATATTTACGCATACCAATTCCACATTCAATAAGTACGGAATATAACACTTAATTATTCTTGTGACTCGGTTTCGTGGTCCCGAAACCACTCTCCGACTAGGGTCACATTCGGGGTGTCACAAGCCATGGCTCAAATCTTTGTTATGCCATGGAAATGGTATTTGGCCAAAGTTGTTATGGTGATAAAGCCATTGCATGCTAAGTGTGAAGCTTGATGATGATGCATGCAATGATGGATTTTCTACTCATGAGTAAGATTTTGAGTTTTCTCTTTGTTTTATCATGATTGAAGTTAAAAAGGAGCATGATTGTCATATTCGGCCATGATGCATTCTTGAGCATGATTCATGCTTCTTGCATGTTAGTTAAAATTTGTGTTTTGGATGGCTATGGACACCTTGAAAATTCGCCATGCTCATATATGCATATATATGATTGCACATTATGTTTTGGTTATGAACTAAGTGATGAATACATTGGTTTAAAGAAGAAGATGTGGAAGAATGCTTGTGAAATTGCAAGCACAATTGCCTAGCACACTTGTAGGTGCTTGATGCTATATTATAAGTTTTAAATACAATGTGCAAAGCATTAATTAGTAAATTGCATGCTGTTTTTGTGAGGTATTAAGTGCAAAATTGACCTCAACATGTACATGAATATTCGGCCTTGGGTAGCCTATTGAAGGCCTTAGCATTTCCTTGATGCTCGAATAAATTGTATTGAATTGCTTGATGTAGTATAAAATGTGCATGACCATTGTGTATTCAAGCTAAAGGGTGGCCATATGACCATTTAAACTCCTTGTCATATTCGCCAAAAGCTAGCACAATGAGGTTTTAATAAATTGAATTTGTTTGAATTAGCTCAAGAGCTTAGAGGGCCACAATTGGACAAGGGAAGGAGAAAGTGATCGAATAGCCAAAAAGCCGTTCGACAACATCCGAGGTAAGTCCTCAAGAAGTGACCCTACTTGAATTGTGTGAAATAAAGTATGGATGTGTATTGATTATTGATTGTGTATGCATGAGTATTTGAATTCTACCGGGCTAAGTCCCAAGGCGAATATGCTTGTGACTATAATTGCGTTTGAGCCTTAGTAACGAAAATGAATTATGTATGTCCAATGATAATTGATGTATGTGTTCATGGAAATTGAATGATATCCGGCTAAATCCGAAGACAATTATGCTGAAATTATATCCGGTTAAGACCAAGGCAATTGCGCTAGTGGCTACATCCGGCTAAGACCAAGGCATTCGTGCGAGACACTCTATCCGGCTAAGACCAAGGCATTTGTGCACGTGATTATATCCGGTTATATTCAAGAATCTTGGGCTGGAGGTGAGTGTTGGTTGCTGTAATGAATTCAATTAGTACACTCGAAAAGCCCAAAGGATAAGGTACGCTATATGTGCATTGAAAGTCGACATGTTTGAGCAACATTCGCTCAATCGACTAATGAATTTCAGTTATTGAATTGATTGATATTTTGTGAAATCATATAATGATGAAGTGTGAAGTAAGAATGTGTATTAATGAAATGATGCATTTGGCTATGTGAATGTATTGCTGTAATTAGAGTTGATTATATTCCTTGAGACTTACTAAGCATAAAAATGCTTACCCGTTGCTTTGGCTCTCGCTTTTTTTAGATTTCGTCAAGCAATTGGATTTGGGATCGTTGAAGTCAAGTCATTCACACTATCAAGCCTCCATTTTGGTATAAATTTTGATTGAACTTGAGATGGCATGTATAGGACTACCTCTTGTTTGTTAAATATGTTGTAATGTAAGTATGTACGGCCATGCGAAAATGGCTCGAAAAGGGAAGCATGAACTTAGACTAATTGTGGGTTGTATGTATATATTTGGTGTCATGATGTGGCTATGGCTTGAAATGGGAATGTTGGTCATATGATCAGCCATTGGCATGGTTAAAATGATCATATATGAACCTATGTATGGCAAGACTAGTTGATTCATGGAGACTACCAAATAGGTAAGTCCTACCTTAAAACAGATGCTGCCAGCTGCAGTGGCATGAATGTGAAAAATCACCAAAATTCATAGGAATGGAATTAAATAGTGAATAAGCTATGTAAATGAACCTTGATGAGTCTATTTTCATATGGAAGAAACGAAATGGTCATAGGAGTTACAGGTTAAGAGATATTAAAGCTATTGTGAGACAGGGCCAGAATGGTTTCTGGGTTCCTGTCGCAACTTTAAAAATTCACTATAAATTATCCAAAATAATTAGGAGACATACCTTATATGTACAGATTTCATTTTGAGTCTAGTTTCATTAGAAACAAACGACACCAGCATTAAATCCTGTACAGAGAGATATTGAAGTTATACCGCGCGAAGGTCAGAGCAGTCGATCCCTGTAACATGGGTAACTTTAACTAATAAACTGTACCAATTGGCCCGACCAAAATCCTAGAAATAAATCCATGGATGGATATATGAGTCTAAATTCAGGAAAATTTACGAAACCAGTTTCCGAGTTTTGAAACTCGAGATATGATTTTTAAGGCGACAGTGACGCAGTTTTCCAGCCTGACTGGAAATGTCAAATTGGTGGGCAAAACATGTGAACTTGGCTTGTTAACCCCTCGGGTCCGACACCGGCGATGGTCTCGGGTTTGGGGTGTTACACTTAGTGCAATTTGGTCCTTTATCAAATTAAACATGTAATCGGTAAAATTTCTTTACGAAATTTTTATACGAAATTACTATCATAATATAGACCATAAAATAATATAAAAATAATTTTTCTTCCGAAATCGAATTTGTGGTCCCAAAACCACTGTTCCGATTTTATCGAAAACAGGATGTTACACCCAATCTGATCGAAAACAATTGATTTTGTAAAACATCTTGTACTTTTTGTTATAGAGTTATGCATTCCTTTATAATTAAAATTATTTGAAATGTAAATTAGTTTTTAAAACACATATTTGTAGTGACTAATAATCATTAAAACATTTCTTTAATCGTTTTAGAAATCACATAAAAACAATTCATGCATAATACCGTATTATATCAAAATAGTGTTTCTTACCACAGTTCATAATATAAAATTTAAAGTCCTAAAACCATTCAAACAAACCCAATTTAAAGTTTATAGTAAAAGTCCAAAAGAAGTTCCAAAAAGTCCATAAAAAACTGAACCATTTCCAAAATCCTTAATCACAAAAACATATTATATCGAGAGCCCCTTCGAAAATCCAAATCCTAGACTTAAGTATGAGGATTACCTAAGACACACGAATACCATGGGTGAGCTTTAAAAGGGCTCAGTGTGAGATCAAAACAAACACTTACTTTAAAACATACACATCAAAATATCAAAGGCATTTTTCATAGAATTCACATATTATCTCATTTATTGAATTAAACATGGCATACTTATGAATGATGCATAAATATAGGATTTACTACCCATCTCCACTATACACTAATATCGAGTTCCCCAGAACTCGTCCATCTAATAACACACCATTTTGTAGACAAGCCACCATATAGATACAAATGAATGGTCATATAGCACATCATGGATAGACCACCAAATAATTGCCGATAACGACCACATAAATGCAGTTAAACTGCCACATATCTTCCTCTTTTCACAATCCCACCCCATGCATGTGAGATGGCCATTTAAACACATGTGTTTCACTTTTCACATTTTTCACATATTTATGCTCATAACTCATATTTCTTGGTTTTTGCACATATACATATATCATGCTCACATTTTCACATATCACATAGTTTTCACTTTAGCATGCTTTAATATACATATTTATATTAAAACATGGTCTTAACATACACATACACATATATCATATGTTTAGATCATCCAATCTCAAGCTAGCCATAAATCACATTACATAGAGTTGAGATCAACATTACATACATGACATATCACAAATCATGGATTTTCACAACACTTAATAGTTTAGGTCACTTACTTGGTTTCCTCTGCAATTGAGTTTTTCAACTCTATATGAGTACGTAAGGTATTCATACCTTAATTAATTAAATAACATTTTAATTAAATAGTAATATTAAACTTCACTTAAAACGAAAGTTAAATCCCATATCTTAATGTAGATCTAAACCGTTTGCTCTACTATAGAAGTTTTATTTAGGTCTAGTCTTGATCACAAATCCTCAATTCAAATGCTCGGATTCATCATTCTTACGATGTTTCACTATTGGATTTTTAGAGGATTCTTAATTGATCACTTGTTTCGTTACCAGATGATCGAAGGAATGAAAATAAAGTGAAATCGATGGTTGGATAATCTAAAAAAATAAAATAAAAGAAAATATGGGTTTTAGTCACTAGGGTAATCGATAGAAGAAAGAGAAAATAAAAAGGAAGAAATTGGTCACCAGCAGTGGCGGTGATAGTGGTCTAATGGTGAGATGACTTAGCGGTGGTCCGGCTATGGAGGTACAGTTGTATGGTGGTGGTGCAAAATACAAGTGGGGAGGAGGGTTTGGTAACTTTTAATTGAAAAAGAGGATAAAAAGAGGTGAGAAAAGAAAACCAGTTGAGGAGAAGGTGAACCATGGTGGTTGTGGCGGTGGACATGGTTGGTCACAGCGGCGTACGGGGGAAGAGGGGAGGGGAAATAGAAAGGAAAAGAGAGGGAATGTTGGTTGTGGACGGTGGTGAGGAGGTGGTGTAAATAAACTTACGATCATAGCCAAAAAGAGACAAAAAGGGGAGGGGGAAGAAATGAAAAAAAATGGATACTAGGGTGCAAATAGGGGTGATGGATAGTATAAGGGGTGGTGTAGCTTGGTCAACCATGACCAAGTTCATTGCACTACAAGCTTATGGCAAGAGAAGAGCTTTTGGCAAGGGAATGAGACAATAAAGGAAAAGGGGGATCTGTTTCGTTTTAAAAAGGCAAGTTTGACTTGTTAATGAAGAAAATGAATCCTCTCTATATGGTAACATAGGTGAATGCCAATGCTAGCTAGTTGTAACACCCTAACTCGTATCTATCACCAGATTAGGGTGACAGAGTATTACCAATAAATTAGAAACCATGTAACATCATATCAATCATTAACTTAAATATATTATTAACCATTTAATCACATACATATCATCCTTAAATCTAGTTCTCGAGTCCCTAAAAATATCTTAGAAACAAAGTGGGACCAATTTGAAACAATTTAGAAAATCTAAGAAAAAGTCATAAAAAATTGAAAATAGGGGTCAGACGGTGTAACATCCCGATTTTGGGCTTAGTCGGAACAGTGGTTTTGGGACCACAAGTTTGATGAGGAAAATTTCTTTTTTATTATATTTTTATGGTCTACGATTTTGGTATAACTTGTTGGACAAAAATGGCCTTGGTTGGGTAAAATTTAAAAGAATAGTAAAAAGGGCATTTTGGACATTTAGGGGTAAAATGAATTAAAAGACAAATTTTAAACCCCAAATGTGTCCCTTTCTTCTTGCTACAGCAGAATGTACCAAGAGCAACCATGGTTAGGGTTTGGCCAAGGTTCCAAGCTTAATAGTAAGTGATTCCAAGCTCCATTTTTAATGTTCTATGTATTGTTGAAATCCCGGTAACATGATCTGCTCATTTCTACCATTATTTTGAGCTAGAATTTGTGTTTAAAAATTTACCTATAAAAGATATGCATGTATTTTGATGTTTAATGGTAGAATATGAAGCTTGAAATTGTGTTAAACAACTTTTGCTAAGCGATTTTACGTGAAAACGAGTAAAATGACATAATCGGTAAAAACACCTAATGTTCATAAGTACATGTTAGAGTGAGAATTTGATGTTACTACAGAAGGGAAAAATGATCATCATGTCATAAAACATAAGAAAATAGAAAGAAGTTTAATTTCCGAACATTGGGATAAAAGTGCAATATGCAAAAGTTTAGGGGTCAAAATGAAAATTTGTAAAAATATGATTTTTAGACCCATATGAATAGTGTGACTAATTACTAGGCTAAATGTGATATTATAGATCAAGGAAATTGAGATTTGGGCTTAAATCAAGAAAATACAAAGTTATGGACTAGAATGGTAAATTGTCATTTTTGGATCTGAGGTAAGTTCGCGTGATTTAATAAGCCTATTATTCATGTTATTATTGATATACATGAAATATAATTTATTATAATTGTATTGAATTTGATGTTAATAGAAATTTGATGGAATATGATATTGAAAAGAAATGGGTGATTACCGAGAATATGAGATCTTGCATATGATTGTCCTGTTTGCATGAGTGGTTGTGCTAAGAGATAGCACAGGTACTTACTCGAAACTCATGAGTACATGTTTGACATGTGAAATGAAATGGACTTTTGAAGAGAGTGCAAATGAAATAAGTTTTAGTATTGTTCAATTAATGGACACAAACGGTGATTTGTGGTTGATGAATTGAGATTAAATGAGTAAATCTCGGTTGAACCTTCGAAATGAAAAAACGTGGTGCTAAGTGGATATACCACAGTTATACGTGTAATGTGGCGCTAAGTGGATATACCACGATTACACATATTGATACATGTAACGTGGTGCTAAGTGGATATGCTACGGTTACATATATTGATTCATTAACGTGGTGCTAAGTGGATATACCACGGTTAAACATGTAACGTGGTGCTAAGTGGATATGCCATGGTTACATATATTAATTCATTAACATGGTGCTAAGTGGATATACCATGGTTAAACATGTAACATGGTGCTAAGTGGATATGCCAAAGTTACATATATTGATTTATTAACGTGGTGCTAAGTGGATATACCATGGTTAAACATGTAACGTGGTGCTAAGTTGATATGCCACGGTTATACATGTTAATTTGAAAAGTGGTGCTAAGTGCGTATGCCACAATTACATCTTAGCCCAATAGTGTGGAGCTATGTGCTAAAACCACCGGATATTGTTTTTTTCCGAAGTGTTCACCGGGAGAAACAAGTTTGCTAAATGAAATTTAACGTGAAAAAAAAATGTGGGATAATACCGAAATATGAATATATGAGTTTTGAATTATGATTTAAATATGTGATTGAATTTTTGATAAGATGAATATGGATAAGGATTATCTTGAAAGTTGATAATAAGAAATTTTAGTGAAGGAATGAAATTTGGGATAAACAGTCTAAAACAGCAGCAGGGAAGTGACTTTGAAAAATTACCAAAAATAGTATAAGTTGAACTAGAAGTGGAATGAGATATGAAATTAAATCTTATTGAATCTATTTTCATATAAAAGAAACATAGAAAACAAATGAATTCTTTATTTTGAGATATTTATATTTTTGTAAGACTAGTTCAGACTGATTTCGTGATCCCCTTTTCTGAATTGTAAAAATCATTAAAAATAGTACAAAAATAGTTAAGGAACATAATTTATATGGTTGGATTCCTTGTTGAATTTATTTTCATAAGAAAGAAACGATAACCTCATTTGAAATTTTTACCAAAAATAATTAAATTTTAGTGAAGAGTAGTCGAAACTGTCAAACAGCAAAATAGGGGAGACTTTAAATAATAACTATACTTATTGACTGCATCAAAAATTCTGAAAATTTTATGGTGGAAAGATATATGAGTTTAGTTTCTGGAAAAATTTATGGATCTTAATTTTGAGTTCCGTAGCTCTAGATATAAATTATTTAGTGACTGTGACTCAAGAAAACAGCTTAACCAGAACATGTGTAAATTTACAATTAGGATAGTTTTACTATGGAAAGCATATTAGTAAATTGCATATTATTTTCATGCGAGCTTACTAAACGTAAAGCTTAACCCCTCTTTTCCATTTCTTTTAGTGTTGTCAGGTTAACTCGAGGTTGGAGATCGTCGGAGGCATCATCACACTATCAAGCCAACACATTGACATTATAAACACATATGCTAGAATTATCAAGTGAGTGGCATGTATAGGGACCTAGTTTTATAACATGTGTTATTATAATTTGGCCAAATATATTGCTCTTTAGTGAGCTAATGATTATTTTCCATGCATGGTTGGTAATATGCTTATTTTCCATGCATGGTTGGTAATATGTTATGTGTTGCTGTAAGAATGCCATGTTTGTGTCTTGATTGTGAAAATATAATTACTCAAATATGCCATGTCAATTGCTATGAAAATGTAGAAGTGTATGTAGGTAATTAAGGGTGACAATTGGCTTGGAAAATAGCCTTGAAACTGACCACATGGGCATGAGACTCTCCGAAGCAAGAAAATTAGTTAAGTTGCCCAAATATTTTCAAAGTTCTTGGTTTAGTCCCGAACCACCCCAATGTATGTTATAGGTTTCAAAGACCTATATGAGGGACAATATGCATGTGTTCGAGATGTTTTAATTTTTTTAGTGAAATTTTGTGGCCCGATTTTGCATGTTGTGAATGTTTAAATTTGGTAACGCCTAGAACCCTGTCCCGATGTTGGATATGGGTGAGGGGTGTTACACACGACCATGTGGCCAGGCCGTGTGCTTCACATATTTGAGACACACATCTGTGTCTCAGGCCATGTAACCTTCAAACTAGAGACACACGATAGTGTCTTAGCCTGTGTCTTTACATGTGTAACTCTCTCAGTACAGTCATACAGCCGTATCAAATGCTCGTGTGTCAGGCCATGTAACTCACTGACTTGCACCCTAAAAAAATAATCAAATGACACATGCCCATGTCTACAGCCCGTGTGTCTCACACAGTCGAGTCACACCCCCATGTCTCTGGCTGTGTAGACCCAAATCTACCTAAAATCAAACCATTTCCAAGACCATTTCATGCATAACTATATAAACCATTTGTGCACACAATCTAGAGGTTCAAACACCATTCAAACTTGCATAAACATACCATTTCAAGCAACCTAATTTACTTAACCAATATGCAATTCAAAAGTACCACAAACATATCAAAACATAACATTCCAACATAAGTCAACATTACCTTATTTGAAGCATCATAATCTAACTTAATTCCTTACCAAATCATATCTCAATTTATCCATTCTCAACCATTACAAGCCTACCAAAAGACCATACCTTTCAATAACTAAAACTGGTTAAGATGACTTTACTTGACAAGCATTACAAGTCCATCATATAATATAAACTTCAAAGACACAAGAATAATAAAACAACCATTAATACTACCATGAGCCATCAATACAATAGACCTATACATGATAATATTGCCATTTCCATACATGATAATATAGCTCATAAATGAACTTAACCATATCTCAAGTAATCTTTTTCAAGTCATTATCAACATGTTAAGATAACCTTAAAAAAAAGCACATTAAAGTAACCAATATCACATAACTTGGTAAGGCATCAAAATGTACCAAACCAACCTAGCTTTCCAAAGCTTATATATGCCAAAACACTATTAACACATACACCATAATACCATCACAACGCACTTTATACATGCCATTATAAACTTTAATCAAATTAATCAAAAACTACCGAATTGTCCACGGGATAGTGTGATAGATCTCCGATGAACTTCTAACAGATTGAGCTTCCGATAATCTATAAAGCAAAGGAAAATAACTATGTAAGCAATGAATGCTTATTAAGCTCATATAAATTTTAAGCATAATATACCATTTCAACAATGAACTTAATAGATTAAGTATAAACCTTTACCAATGCCAGAAGCTTAATAAAAGCCTATATAACACCACCAACTTACAAGTTAGCATACTTATTAATGTTACATAAGAAATCAACCACATATAATGTAACAACCCTAATCGTATTCGTTGCCGGTATAGGGTTACAGAGCATTACCATATAAACATGACAAAAAAATACATTTCCAAAAATTAACATAAACATAACATAATCCATTCATCTACATGCATAGCAAGGTCTTGGAAACTCTTTAGAAATGATTCAGGACTAAATTGGAAACATTTAAAACATTGAGGAAAAACTTAGAAATTTTAAAATGCAAGGGTCACATGGCCGTGTGGCCAAGTTGTGTGAGTCACACGGCTAGGACACACCCCCGTGTCTTAGGCTGTGTAACAATTAAAATAGGGACACACGACCGTGTCCCAGCCTGTGTTTGTACCCGTGTAACTCACTGAGTTGGGTCACATGGCCAAGCCACAGGTCCGTCTGCCAAGCCCTATAACACTCGAAATGGCCTCACACGTCTGTGTGCCAGACCGTCTGCTAGGCCGTGTAACTTCCTGACTTGTAACCTTTAAAAACTACAGGGGAAACACAACCGTGTCGCATGGCCGCGTGTCACACACGACTGAGACACACCCTCGTGACTTAGGTTGTGTGGACATGAAGTTGGCCAAAATCAAGCCATTTCCTTCACCCACTTCAAGCATGTACCTACAAGTCTTTTTCACCCTTAACCAAGGCATCAAAACTTACTAAAACATACATAAAATGACCAATTCAAATGATGAGCTCCCATTCAACCAATATGCCAGATAGGCACCTCAATCACAATCAACCTAACATACCAGAACTTATGCATATTTGAACACATTACTACCATTACAAAACATACCATACTTGACCTATACCATGTCAATATAAACTTACCATTTAGACCATTACTCATATACATCAAAATCACCCAAGTGACACAAACCAATC
The DNA here is from genome assembly GCF_025698485.1 of Gossypium arboreum. Lineage (NCBI taxonomy): Eukaryota > Viridiplantae > Streptophyta > Magnoliopsida > Malvales > Malvaceae > Gossypium > Gossypium arboreum. Next base: position 18,455,993 of record NC_069071.1, read on the forward strand.
ATTTACAAATGGTACCAAACAACCAACATATATATACATACCAAAATCAATATTTAGCATTCAACCCAAACTTTAAACAGAAGTCCACCTATACATGCAATTATAACCTTGGCCAAAACATAAAAAACTATCAAAATGTTTGTTGGTTAGTGTGATAGGTCTCCGACAAGCTTTCAAGCTGATCGAGCTTCTGATAATCTATAAAATATAGGAAAGGAAACTACATAAGCATATAAAGCTTAGTAAGTTCGTAAATCATGAATCAACTTACCATTTCAATGCATAACCTTTTAATTTAAGCATGATTTAATCTAACATCAGCTTTGCACAATCCTAAGCATCATCAACAACATAGTGCTTTAATACAACTTAATTGAATTATCACATGGTAAGGTAGATTTACATGAACATAATGCCATTGAATTCATACTTTTCATAAACATAGACATGTATTCATTGATCATTATCCTTTTATACCTTTCTATAGGTTCAAACATAGTCGATTGGAACACTTACCATTCCTTCCCTTTTTATGCCCGTTGAACCACTTAGAATAATATTAGATACGCGGGAAAGCTCACAAAAAGTGTGCTAAACATATGGTCAAAACCATTCCTTTTTCCTTTCCTTTACATTGTTGCTCACTCGAGCCATAAAATGGGTCTGCTCACACAAGCTGATGGTCAGAATGTAAGCTACATGATGTTACTCACACAAGTTGAGAAGCATCCGCAATAAAATGTACAAACTCAGCCATCGGTAGGACATTTAAGACCAGCACTCGAAAAATGGTAACCTTAATGACATGTCATTTGTATCTTATATATTCCTAATGTTCAAATGGGGCGCTATAATCATCATAATGTCATTGGATTTCCATCATTTCTTTACATGATAGATAGCATAATAATTAGTTGAAAAGCGGGATGTGACACCTGACATCGTCACTTGGTGCATATTCTTTTATAGACTTGAAAATAGAAACAACTTTTTTAAGTTTGTAAAGACTTAGTGAGCTAAAAATTAGAATACCTTTTTTCTTTCATTCTATGTTGCACATGTTATTTTGCACATCCTTGGGGTATTTCTTGACCTTTCTTTCTTTTTAGCTAGTATAATACTAAAGCTACCATTTCTTTCTTTAGAACCATTTTCCCCTCTCTTGAAACATCTATTTACTTTCAATATACTTTCTTAAATCTTACCTTATTATCATACTTAATATCTTTTTACATACTTGTCTTATCATTTTCTTTGAGTGGGGTAGACAATGCCCAATACTTAACTCAGAATTTGCCCATTTCTTCCTTACTTTAGTGCACTGTCTATACATACTTTATACATATAACCTTTTCTTACCACATACTCTGGTGCACACTAGCCTAATCCCTTGTAACAACACGGGATTCGCCCAAAGGCATTGTCTTCAGATGGGCATCACAAGAGTTGTTCTTCAGATTATGCCACGAAGGCGTTCCTTTCTGAAGATAACCACATATGCATTCCTTCTAAAGTCTTGCCAAAAAGGCATATTGTTAACAGATATTGCCACAAAGGCTTTCTTTTAATGGAGATTTCCACAAAAGCTTTCTTTTGATATAGATAGCCACAACGGCTTCCTTTTAACAGACATCACCACAAAGACTTTCTTTTAACAAAGATTGCCATAAAAACTTCTAACAGAGATAGATCCCGGTAGACTTAGATTTTGGTGTGGGTTATTCAATTTCCCCACTATCCATTTTTACAAGGATCATTCATTAGTGGCCTATGGCTGGAGGAGACTCTTTAGAAGACCATATGAAATTTCAGTGGATACAACACCACTTGTTGCAAAAATGGTACCATACATACTAAGCATGTTCATATCATTATTCCATGAAGAGAAACCAAGAAGACAATCACTATCGAGACCTCCTCTCAGCACTAGGCATTAGCTCTCCAAGGTCTCTAGTTGTTACCGGACTTGAAAGGTCACTCCTTTCCAACACGCACACCATGTTGTTTAGTGGCCTTTCCTTCCAATGACCTTACTAGTTGTTTCATGGCATTTTCTCCAACTATGCACAAAAGTATAGTTGGCAACACATACCTGAGAGACTAAACCAGGTGCGATGTGCTACGCATATATGGTTTATTCATCTTCCTTCGTGATTCATGAATTAGCTAAACTATGCTCTAGTACCAAACCATGTATTGCCCTTGTAATATGTCACTTTTTTAGTGGTGTCAGAAATGGTGGTTTCAGGACCACAATTTTGATATGTGCGATCGTGTGTGATTATTTAATTAATTTTTATGGAGTTACATTAGAGTCGTATTAAATTATGGTGAAGAAATTTTAATATTTAATTAGTTAATTGAGTAAAAAGGACCAAATTGTAATAGAGGTAAAAGCTCATTTATTAATGAATTATGTGGTTAGAGGGATTAATTAGTAAAGGTGAGAGGTTCTATAATATAATTATGCCACGTTTAATTTGCATGGACAGTTTGAGATAAAAGATTAAAGAAATTAAAGGTTTATAATAAAGGTTATTTTAGTAAATTAGTAAATTAGCTTAAAAATTAAATAAAATAAATAATACATCATCATCTTCATCTTTTTTTCCACCTTAGAACCAAACCCTCTAGGGTTGCCTTAGGAAGCTTTCAGCCAAAGCTAGCTCTTCATGCATGGTAAGTAACTTTTAACCGTTTTCAATGATTTTTATGTTTTTGTGATTGTTACAACTAGGTTAAACTAACCCGAACCTTCGTTTATAAAACTATTAAAGATTTTGGATTTCACCATTGATGAATTATTGTTGTTCATTACGTAAAAGATAGATTTGAAGTATTAGTTGTTGATTATGATTAATTTGTAAAGTAATTTTGTTAGTTTTTTTGTTAAAGGGCTAAATTGATTGAATATTAAAATTAATAGGTAAATTTTAAGAATTCAGAATAACTGTGGGCTGTAAATGGATGGGTGAAAATTTAGTTAGCATGAGAAGTTGTAAAATTTTGTTCAATTTGGAATTTTTGGTTTAGGAACTAAATTGTAAAAATTGTAAAAGTTGAAGGAAAATGTATAAATAATGAAAACTTAAGGATCTCATACATTGATTTGAATTTGTAATGTATGTGAATTCAATAAATTGAATTTAATTAGTCCTTGCGTTAACTGGAAGTGGATTGTATGTAAGTTCATAGTGTTTTGATATGTAAATGTAAGTCTCTTATGATTATATCATTGTTTTCTAGTTAGTTGTACATATGTAGGTGAAATTTCATTAGTTACCTATATATTATTGAATACTACAAATGATTACATATGAAAATGAATAATTGATGGTAGCAATTCTTGTGATTGCACATTATTGACATGAATGTATTGCCTTTATAGTATGTGTATGGAAATGATGAAATGTGTAACACCCCGAACCCGGCCTGGACGTTATGGCCAAATCTGGCGATGTCACATTGGGTGTTTTTCATAAACTGTTATATCGATGAAAACTCTTACTATATATTTAACCACTAAGTGTGTTTCCGAGTTATGTCTTTCATTTCAACACTTGTGTCACTAACCAAAAATGATTTACTTTAAAATCATTATTCATTTCCAAAAATATCATTTTATAACAGAAGATTTCAAAATAGTTACGTACTTGCGTTAACTTTGTAAAAAAATTGTTTCTTTTGAAAACTCGAGTTTTCCTGTCACTAGCAGTTATAAACCAACGCAAATAAAAATCCCCAATTAAAAGTTAAAAATTTAAATCTAAAGAGGCCTTATTACAACAAAAGTACCCCAAAATAAAATTACTTATAATTTTAAAATTAAATACAAAATTACGCGCGGTTGTGTGGCCACCTTCGAGTCCCTTGCAGCACCGATCCACCTAAGCCTGGGGATTACTTATACATATCAATAGATGGGTGAGTTTATAATAACTCAGTGTGTAATCCAATATAAGAAAACAATCAGAAAACAAGCACAGTCTGGGCCTAAGCCCTTTTTATTAACAGTGACAATATCAGTTTGGGCTTTAGCCCATCTCAATACAGAAACAGTCATATGCTTGGGCTTGGCCCATTATAGTAACAATAATCAGTGCAGAAACAGTAATCAGTGCAGTAACAGTATACAAGTCCTACCCATCCAGCCTCTACATTGCATCTTCGTCCAACCCTACACTCCATGTGGGGATATAATCAACCCACCCATCCCTACACTCCAGAATTAGCACCGGATTGGCACTAAGCAGTAATATGCAGTTAGGCTGCTAGTAATTTAGGCTTGAAGCCTTTCAGTACACTTCCTCCTATTAGTATAAACCCATCCCCATGTAATGCATCATACAGTCATGTCATGTCATATCATAGAATCATACATGTATACATTATAGTTTAAATAACATGCTAAAATATATACATCACATAGGGCAAAACAATCATCTTACCATATAAAGGCAAAATAGTCATTTTACCACATAAGGGCAAAATAGTCATTTTACCACATAAGGGAAAAACAATCATTTTACCATATAAGGGTAAAATAGTCATTTTACCACTTAGGGCAAAACAATCATTTTAGCACATAAGGGCAAAATAGTCATTTTATCAATTAGGGGTCTAGGCACACTTACTGACCCAACAGTAGGTCCACAGTCGTCTTGGGTGACCCGTGCAACCTTAACAGTCAAATAGTAAAAATGGGCCCAAGGCCCTAATGCGGGCTCATGTGGGCCCACACGCTTGTGTGGCCTACAAAGCCTAAAAATGGCCTTGGCTGTGTGGGCTACACAGCCTAGCCTAATAGTCTCCACACATCCGTGTGGTTTATCCATATAGGGCCCACAAGTCCGTGGGGCCCCACGGCCCATTTCGGCCCAACATGGCCTAAAACGGCCTAAGCCCATGAAATCGCTCATGGTGGCCTTTGCGATCAAATGACCGTGTTTATGCATTCGAATTACCACATAAGCAAGCGCATGCCTGTGTAGCTTCAATGGTCTCATTTTCCTGCATTTTTCGATTTACGATTTGGGTAGTGTTTACACACCCCCAGAATACTCAACCACTAAAACAGATATACATTTGTGTCACTTTCTTGCTCAACTAAACATTTATGTGCTGCCTCATAACTGTTCCCATGCTCAAGACCTAATACTTCCAGGCCCAAAATTTGGGGCGTTACAATTCACCCCTCTTTAAAGGAATTTCGTCCCCAAAATTTCCAACGATCAGATCAGTCGCATGACACAGACTACACCACTATGTTCCCGCTACGCGCTCTAGTTCCAAAACACTACCACATTTAACTTGAGTGTTTTCAGTACAGGCTACAGATAGATTGGACAGTGCGTCAATCCAATACTCGGCCACATTAAGGGTGACACCAGTGACACCCCCTAAAGAGCTCAACTCCATTGGACTGGAGTCATTCTGTAACCGACCCTCGGGCCCCAAATCCAGTATTGGGCCCAGTGACCCTCTTCAAAATCTGCAATATATCTTGGAACAGCGTGTCACCTCCAGCTGCACGATCAAGAGACTCAGTACCTCTAGTGCTCATTATCGAATTGCGTTTTATCTTGAATTAACAGTTTTATGCAAATCAGTTTACAGTTCTAGTTGTTTATTAACAGATATTTTTAGAGTCAGTATCAAAAGTATAGAGTTTTATTTCGCACAACGCATTGTCTATTGGTGTCTACCGGTTTCTCTATCGTTTCAGTATACGCTACTAAAAGAATTTGCAGTACGGTATACTACATACAGTAGTCTTAGTAACCCTACCTATGGCAGTTTCAGTCAAAATTAGAATACAACTTTCAGAGAGAACTTACAGGATTGGTGTGGAGACTCGGTGCACCACACATTCAGTAAAAACATTTCAAAATACCTCCAAATCATTTGGAACAGTTCTTTTTGAAAATTCCATGTTTTAGAAGAAACCCAAATCCACAACCGAGTTTAACAACTTGACTCTGACACCACTAAATGTAACACCCCAAACCCGACCTGGACGTTATGGTCGAATCTGACGATGTCACATTGGGTGTTTTTCTTAAAGTGTTATATCGATGAAAATTCTTACTATATATTTAACCTCTTTGTGTGTTTCTGAGTTATGTCATTCATTTCAACACTTGCCTCTCTAACCAAAAATGATTTACTTTAAAATCGTTATTCATTTCCAAAAATATCATTTTATAGTAGAAGCTTTTCAAAACAATTGCGTACTTGTGTTAACTTCGTAAAAAAATTGTTTCTTTTGAAAACTCAAGTTTTCCTGTCACTAGTAGTTATAAACCAACGCAAATAAAAATCCCCAATGAAAAGTTAAAAGTTTAAATCCAAAGAGGCCTTATTACAACAAAAATACCCCAAAATAAAATTACTTATAATTTTAAAATTAAATACGAAATTACGCACGGTTGTGTAGCCACCTTCGAGTCCCTCGCAGCACTGACCTGCCTAAGCCTGGGGATTACCTGTACAGATGAACAAATGGGTGAGTTTCCAAAAACTCAGTGTGTAATCCCATATAAGAAAACAATTAGAAAACAAGCACAGTCTGGGCCTAAGCCCTTTTTAGTAACAGTGACAATATTAGTTTAGGCTTTAGCCCATCTCAATACAGAAATAGTCATGTGTTTGGGCCTTGGCCCTTTACAATAACAATAATTAGTGCAAAAACAGTAATCAGTGCAGTAACAGTATACAAGTCCTACCCATCCAGCCTCTACACTCCATCTTCGTCCAACCCTACACTCCATGTGAGGAAATAATCAACCCACCCATCCCTACACTCTAGAATTAGCACCGGTTACGGCACTAAGCAGTAATATGAAGCTAGGCTGCTAGAAATTTAGGCTCGAAGCCTTTCAGTACACTTCTTTTGATCAGTATAAGCCTATCCCCATGCAATGCATCATATAGTCATGTCATGTCATATCATAGAATCATACATTTATACATTACAGTTTAAATAACATGCTAAAATACGGTCATACATGCACATATATATATATATACATTACATAGGGCAAAATAGTCATCTTACCATATAATGGCAAAATAGTCATTTTACCATATAAGGGCAAAACAATCATTTTACCAAATAAGGGAAAAACAACCATTTTACCACATAAGGGCAAAACAACCATTTTACCACTTAGGGGCAAAACAGTTATTTTACCATATAAGGGCGAAACAGTTATTTTACCACATAAGGACAAAACAATAATTTTATCAATTAGGGGTCCAGGCACACTTACTGACCCAACAGTAGGTCCACAGTCGTCTCGGGCTACCCGTGCAACCTTAACAGTCAAAAGTGAAAATGGGCCCAAGGCCCATAATGCAGGCCCACACGTCCGTGTGGCTTACAAAGCCCAAAAATGGCCTTGGCCGTGTGGACTACACAGCTTGGCCCAATATTCTCCATACGCCCGTGTGGTTTACTCGTGTGGGGCCCACAAGTTCGTGGGGCCCTACGACCCATTTCGGCCCAACATAGGCTAAAACGGCCTAAGCCCATGAAATCGATCATGGTGGCCTCTACGATCAAATGCCCGTGTTTATGCGTTCAAATTACCACACGAGTGAGTGCACGCCCATGTAGCGTCAATGGTCACATTTTTCGGCTTTACAATTTGGGCAGTGTTTACACACACCCAGAACACTCAACAACTGAAGCATATACATATTTGTGCCACTTTCTTGCTCAACTAAACATTTATGTGTTGCCTCGTATATGTTCCCATGCTCAAGACCTAATACTTCCAGGCCCAAAATTCGGGGGCATTACAAAATGCCTCTGAATGATGGATATGTATTAAAGTAACAAATTTATGTGTAATGACCAGTTGAACATATTAAACACTTAAGATACAATTGGCATGCCAATAGGGTCAATATGAGCGCTTGAATGGGATTGCACTTTGGTGCCTCTATTTACACTTTGGTGCCTTTGTATACACTTCAGTGTCTTTGTTTGTACTACGATGCCTTCGATTGCACATTTGTGCCTTTCTCAACACTTTGATTCCTCTGTTACGCATCTATGAATGCCTCTAGTGTGGTGTAGTTACTTGAATATCCGAGTCAAGTTACTTAGTGCAACGGGCTATGTATTCTTTGAATTACAACTTATTTATGTGATCAAGTGATATTGTATATTCTTTATAGTAGTAGTTGAAAAAAAATGTTTCAATGAATTTCATGTTTACATGTGTGCATTGCTAAATTGAGGAAATGTGATTTATGACAATGTAAGTCCTTTAAGAAGGGGTTATTATGATATATTTAGATATGTTAGCAAAAACTAATGTTATTTGTGAACTTGTTGATAAACTGTATTTTATACATATTTTTACCCCATGTTTAACGCATTTTATGGATGATTTTCCCTTATAATTGGTGAATTTGATGCCCCTAATGCTTTAATTTAATGTTTTATACTTAAGAGAGCACATGAGAGTGAAAGGAACGAGAAACGGACCAAAAACGGAGAAAATGGGCCAAAGTATGAAATCAACACAGCCTGGACTTCCTCACACGGGCAGACCACACGACCGTATCAATTTGGTAGATTCGAAGCATGATTCACACGGGCGTGTCCCTGCTGAGCCCAAGTTGAGTCCAATTCAGAAAAGGCTAATTTTGAGGGCTCTTAGGCATTCCAAAGCCTATAAATACACCATAGAGGAGGAATAAGGGGACACACATAGGGAGGGAGTAAGAAATTACTCCAAGGAAGCCAATTGATCCATCTCAGAAGCCGGATTCATCATCAAGACTGAAGATCTCTCCTCAATTTCCCCTTCAGAAGTTTTGGGTTTTCTTTATGTTTTGTATTCTTTATTATTCTGAGATGTTTTCTTATTTAGTTATAAACTAAAACCCCTAAATACCTAAGGGGAATGAAACTTAAGATGAATCTTGTTATTATTTTCTGAATTGTATGATAAATATTTAACTTGCTCTTAGTTATGTGTTCTTAATTCTTGTTTTGATATCCCAGGATACTGACTCAAGATAGGCTCTTATTCAGAGGAGGAATAGACCCTGTCTAAGAGTACATTTGTCATAATTAAGTGGAGTTGATTGCGTGCCTAGACATAGGGTGACAAGATTTTGCTGGATTAGGGTGAAACCTAATAAGGGGATCCATAGATCGAGTTAATGCAACCCTAGGGTGTTAATTAAAGAAAGGTCTCAATTATTCAACCTAGGGATTAGACGTTATTAGTATTGAATAGGGATAATAACATAACTTAGGGATCTCTACAGAACAAGTTAAATGAATAGATCGTCCGATTCGGAGCCATAATAACAAGTGCAGTCTAGGTGGATTTTTCTTTAGGTATTGTCTTAATTCAATTGATTTTCCCAAAAGCAATTCCCCAATTCTTTTCTTTGTGAGTTCTTAGTTTAGATAATTAGTTAGGTAAAACAAAACCTCTCTATTCTTAGGCTAGATAATAAAAAGATAGTCATTACTAGTACTTTTAGTTCCTTTGGGTTTGACAATCCAGTCTTGCTAAAACTATACTACTGTTCGATAGGTACACTTGCCTACATCACGATAATAGTTAGTTTCAAGAATGATTAATTATAAATATTTAAAACCTATCACGAAATAACGCGATCAAGTTTTTGGCACCATTGCCGGGGAACTAAGATATTAGGAATGCTTAATTTTTATTACTTTAGCCATTTATTTTTTTTCTTGCAATTTAATTTAATTTTTATTTATTTATTAATTTACGTTTTCTTTCTCTTGGTAGGTTTTTATAGTTTATGACTAGAAGCAACTTGTCAGGACCACTACTTTTTGACGAAAAAATCGATTACACAGTTCGCAGACACCAACGAGAAATATGGCGAAGCTTAAGATACACAGAGAACGAGCAAGAGGACGATACTCAACACCCAACCGAACAGATGGCTGAAAACCAAGACAATCAGCTACCTCCTGCAATTGCGGTTAATCAAAATCCTACTCCACGCACTATGTATGATTATGCTAAACCTTCTTTAATAGGAACTGAATCGAGCATAGTTAGACCTGCTGTAGCTGCAAATACTTTTGAACTAAAACCTAACACTATTCAAATGATACATCAATTTGTTCAGGTTGATGGTTTGCAGGATAATGATCCCAACGCTCACTTAGCAAACTTTTTAGAACTATGCGATACATTTAAAATTAATGGTGTTTCTGATGATGTCATTCATCTTCGGTTATTCCCTTTTTTATTGAGGAACAAAGCTAAACAGTGGTTGAACTCATTACCAAGAGGTTCAATCACTACTTGGGAACAAATGACCAAACAATTTCTATTAAAAATTTTCCTGCAGGCTAAAATGACCAAATTACATAATGATATCTCTTAGTTTGTACAGATGGACTTAGATACTCTTTACGGTGTATGGGAGAGATACAAAGACTTACTGAGAAGGTGCCGTCACCATGGGTTACCACTTTGGCTTCAGGTTCAAATGTTCCATAATGGTCTGAATCCTTCGACTCGATAAATGGTTGACGTAGTTGCTGGCGGAACCATCAATAATAAAACACCAGAAGATGCTTGTGAGTTTATAGAGGAGATGTCACTGAATAACTATCAGTGATAAGTCCTGAGGACAAAGCCAACAAAAACAGCCTGTGTTTATAACATCGATTCGGTCACCATGCTCTCTAATCAGGTAGAACTCTTGAATAAGAAAACTGATGGTTTTCTTAGTTCTTCATAGGTTCACCCAATAATGCAGTGCGAAGCAAGTGGAGGTGGAACAAGCCATTCAAAATACCAACCTTATGGCCACAACATCGATAACGAGCAGCTAAATTACATGGGTAATAATCCTTGATCTCAAAACAATCCATATAGTAACACTTACAATGCAGGTTGGAGGAACCACCCAAATTTCTCGTGGGGCAGTCAAGGAAATCAAAGACCACAACATTCTCCAGGTTTTCAACAGCCACCCTATCAACAGGAAAAGAAACTGAACCTTGAAGAGATGCTCACAAAGTTTATCTCGGTGTCAGAAACTCGTTTCCAGAACACCGAGATAGCACTTAAAAATCAACAAGCGTCGATCCAAGGGCTTGAAACTCAGAAAGGCTAGCTGTCCAAACTAATCTCTGAATGACCACAAGGTAGCTTGCCAAGCAATACTGAACCAACCCAAGGGAACAGCTTAACGCAATTAATATTCAAGATGACGAAGGAGTCGTTGAGCCTGAACCAGAACCGAGGTAAGAAACTGTGGTAAGCAAAGGTCAAGATGAGGTAGGTCATAATAAAAACAAATCAGTGAATGTAGAATATAAACCTCGTGTGCCATACCCCAACGCGATAAGGAAAGACCGCTCACATGAACAATTTGGTAAATTCTTTAAACTCTTAAAAAAATTACACATTAACTTACCGTTTATTGAAGCTCTATCACAGATGCCAAATATAATGAAATTTTTAAAGGAGCTTTTAGTAAATAAGCGAAAGTTGGACGAGGCATCGCATGTGGAGCTAAATGCAGTTTGCTCAGCTATTCTGCAAAATAAGCTACTGAACAAATTAAAAGATCCAGGGGGTTTTACAATACCTTGTTTAATTGGTAGTTTAGATGTTAATAATGCATTAGCTGATTTAGGGGCTAGTATTCTTGCTCTACAAAATGTTTAAAAACTTAGATCTTGGGAAACCCAAACAGACTAGGATGAGCATTCAATTAGCAGATAAAACTATAAGATTCCCTAGGGGTATTATTGAAGATGTGCTAGTTAAAATCAATAAATTTATATTTCCCGTTGACTTCATTGTTCTAGACATAGAGGAGGATATCAACACTCTTTTAATTTTAGGAAGGCCCTTTTTAGCAACTGCTAAAATGATTATTGATGCTGGCATAGGTGAACTCACACTCCGTGAGGGAGATGACACAATCACTCTTCAAGCTCACAATTCTGGCAACACATCAGAAATTGAAGGTGATCATCTAAATCATTTTATTAAAACTGACAATATGATACAACCCACTTTGCAGGAGATAAGTCTAAAGGAAGTACATGAGCCATTCTCAAACAATAGTAGAGGACCTATTCATGAAGAACGAAGGCTACAAATCGAGGAGCTAGATGAATGGCGGACGCATAAATCGAGAACTCCCCACAAACTGAATGTACGATAGAACGAGCTCAATACCTTTCCAAATCAACTTAAGGTTGGAGATAGAGTCTTATTAGATGCCGCAGATCCCCACATTGTCACTACCACCCCAAATGAAGAAATCCCTCTTACGGTACCCAGCATTTTCCCATTCGGTACAGTCGAGGTGAGTCATCCCAAGTTCGGCACTTTTAAGGTAAACAACACCCATTTAAAGCCTTATTTTGATGAGATTGATAGTAGGAATAAGGAGTATAAACTCCTCAAACCACCATGATCATTCAACAGAGAGGTAAGTCAAGCTTAGACTATAAATAAGCGTTTTTCAGGAGGCAACCCAAGCACTAACTGTATTAACTTCTTTAAAATTTAGTCTTCAACACTTAACTTACTAATGGAGCTCTTGAATACAGGTTTTCCATAGAGACACGACCAAGCACACAGGTGTACTTAGGGCCGTGTGAAAACAGGGCAAAGATTTTCCCAACACGAGCGGGGCACGATCTACATGGGTGTGTGAACCGACCATGCCACTTGAAAAAAAAAATTAGATTATCGATTTTATTTTATTTATTTTTGAAGATTCTTTTATTTTGAAAACAACTTATCCTTATGATTACTATCAAATTATTCCCCCAATTATCCTTTTGTCCTTCAGAATCATGTTTGTCCTCCAGTTGTATTTCCAGCAACTCGCTCTCGCTAATCCAGGAATTTCATCCATTTTCAACTCAGGAAGTTTCACTTCTCTCCCTATCTTCTTTCTATATTCTCATATCTATTTTTGTACATTGAGGGCAATGTACATCTTAAGTGTGGGGGGGTATTTACTTCATTTCCCTATCAGAAAAATCCCTGAATGACTGCTTTGTTCTCTTGAAAAGTTTTCATATCATATTTAGGATAAATTTTAATTGATTTATGTTTTTGATTGATATATCTTGAATTAAAACATAGGAATTTATGCATTGATTGTTTAAACTTTAAGACATTAGAGAATCAAGCATGATAAGTTGATTTTTAAGAATTTAAAATTTTAGGTTGTTTCCCCAAAGTTTAGGCATTACTTTGAGTTGGAATTCACAAGTTTTAAACATAAAAAAACCATAATTTTTGTGAGATTCTTGAGTCTTTTGAGCATCTATTAATTCTTTCATGCTCACTTTTATTATTGCTTTGAGTGCGTTAGTATTGAACTGTTATTCTAGAACTTGCTTGATTATGCATGTCAAGACCACACCATTTGATTTGATATGTCAAAATGAGAAAGGCACTTAGGATTAACCCACTCATTCCATGAAAAGCCTACCTCCACGATTAACCCTTAGTAAACCCCGTTGAGCTAACAAGCCATTTCTTGTATTTCCCTTAAGATCAACCCTTAACCCATTATTGTTGAAATCCCCTAAATTAATTTGATCCCTATTTTTGTCGAGATTTGAGTTGAATAAATTGCTTAGCTATGTCTTGTTCTTAATAGTTAGTCTATGTATTTAACTTGTTTTTTTAAAAAATAAAAATGTATACATATTTGTAGTAGTAATCTTCTGAGCTAAAGAAGTTAAAATTCCATGTTCTGAGAAAAAGCTCTGTTGTACGCAATTGATGACTAGCTATTTTTCTAGTTAGACAATTTTTCAAGTCAATCTCGATTCTAACCTTTTCTTTCGGCTTATGACCACGCCCCCTAACTAAAGCCACGTTACAACCCTCTAAAGTCCTTTTGATTGATGTATCATCTTAATTTATAGTGGTGGAGATTTGATTTTCGTGCAAGCCTATGGTAATGACTTTTCATTATTGACTATTGAGTGCTTCATTTATTGTCCTTAAACACCTCGAGTGATTTGAGTGAATCTTTGGTGAGGATGTAAAACTCTATGACATTTTGAATACAAGGTAATTACTTAGACGAGGGGACACACTTATGTTTTCAGAAGAAAATGCTCAACTTGGAATGATTGAAACTTTGATGTTCTTTTAGTTAAATTCTCAATGTATGATTACCTATGGATTATTTTAAAATATTATCGATAGAAATTATAAGTTGAGAAGATTTTATTTTGATTTTGAGTTAAGAATTTTGCTTGAGGACAAGCAAATGCTCAAGTGTGGGAGTATTTGATAAACCATATTTTATACATATTTTTACCCTATGTTTAACGCATTTTATGGATGATTTCCCATTAGAATTGGTGAATTCGATGCTCCTAATGCTTTAATTTCATGTTTTATACTTAGGAGAGCATAGGAGAGCGAAAGGAATGAGAAACGGGCTAAAAAGGGAGAAAATGGGCCAAAGTACGAAATCAACATGGCCTGGACCTCCTCACATAGGCAGACCACATGGCCGTGTCAATTTGGCAGGCTCGAGCACGGCCTAAAGTAATCGCACATGGGCGTGTCACATGGGTGTGTCCCTGCCGAGCCCAAGTTGAGTCCAATTTGGAAAAGGCTAATTTTGAGGGATCTTAGACATTCCAAAGCTTATAAATACACTCTAGAGGAGGACGAAAATGGGACACACGGAGAGGGAGTAAGAAATTACTCCAAGGAAGCTGATTGATGCATATCAGAAGCCGGATTCATCATTAAGACTAAAGATCTCTCCTCAATTTCCCCTTCAGAAGTTTTGGGTTTTCTTTATGTTTTGTATTCTTTATTATTCTAAGATGTTTTCTTATTTAGTTATGAACTAAAACCCCTAAATACCTAAGGGGAATGAAACCTAAGACGAATCTTGTTATTATTTTTTGAATTGTATGATAAATATTTAACTTGTTCTTAATTATGTGTTCTTAATTCTTGTTTTGATATCCCAGGATACCGATTCAAGATAGGCTCTTATTCAGAGCAGGAATAGACCCTGTCTAAGAGTACATTTTTCATAATTAAGCAGAGTTGATTGCGTGCCTAGACATAGGGTGACAAGATTTTGCCGGATTAGGGTGAAACCTAATAAGGGGATCAATAAATCGAGTTAATGCAACCCTAGGGTGTTATTTAGAGAAAGGTCTCAATTATTCAACCTAGGGATTAGACGTTATTAGTATTGAATAGGGATAATAACATAACTTAGGGATCTCTACAGAACAAGTTAAATAAATAGATCGTCTGATTCGAAGCCAGAATAACTAGTGCAGTCTAAGTGGATTTTTCCTTAGGTATTGTCTTAATTCAATTGATTTTCCCAAAAGCAACTCCCCAATTCTATTCTCTGTGAGTTCTTAGTTTAGATAATTAGTTAGGTAAAACAAAACCTCTTTATTCTTAGGCTAGATAATAAAAAGACAGTCATTACTAGTACTTTAGTTCTTTTGGTTTCAACAATCCGGTCTTGCTAACACTATACTACTGTTCGATATGTATACTTGCCTACATCGCGATAATAGTTAGTTTCAAGAATGATTAATTATAAATATTTAAAACCTATCACAAAATAACGTGATCCCTTGTATTTGGTTATCAAGAATTATTAATTTTCTCTTTGATTGAGGTAAGTTAATTTGGTGCGTAAACTACGAACTTACTAATATTCTTTAGCTTACTTGTTTTGTTTGTGGCTTTTTTATAGTTACCAATTTGTGGACTAACTGGACAGATCAATTTGGAGCTAACACTATCCAGTCATTTGTAGCTTTTGTATTTGATTTTGGGATGTGGCATGTATATAGGTTTTTGTTGTTGATGTGTAAAATGTTGTGTTACAATGGTATTTCTAGTCAAGTGGTTAGTTTTTCATATATGTTTGAATTGGTTTAATTAGGTAATCCTTAATGTTAAGAATTAGGTAATGATGCTTTGGAATGGTATCTTTATGTGTATATTTATATTTTGGCCAATTTGGTTGATGGTTTGAGCATGAAAAGATGACTAATAATAAGTTCCTTAACATTAATTGTGGTGCCTTTGAATAGCATACTGGTTAAGTTTTGTAGGTTGTTTGAAATGGTATATTTTGGGTATGTTTATATGTGGTTTAGTCATGCTAAGGCTTGTGGAAGTGGGATGTCTTGATGTGCAAGATTTAGGCTTGTTTTGGCTTATTTTAGGGGTAACATTAGCTGCACATGGCCTATTACACGACCATGTGGCCCTGTTTCAAATACCCACACAGGCAGACACAAGGGTTAGGACACAACCGTGTGTCCTAACTTCGACTGTTCACACGGTCTGGCCAAATGGGTGTGTGGCCCTTGTATTCCAAATTTTCAAGTTTTTCTAAATTTTTTTGATTTGTCATGAATTGATCCCAGATTGTTCTCAAACTATTTTTAGGGGCTTGTAGGCACGATTTAAGGCCCATATGTGTATTTGTTCAATGAATTGATTTATTTTTTGTATGTCAGTGTAACACCCCAAACTCGACCCAGACGTTATGGCCGAATCTGGCGATCTCACATGAAAGTACTTTCGAAAACTTAGTTGTTGTTAAGCCATTTTGGTTATCTTATATTATTTCTAATTCAAGTTATTTGTTTTCAAAACATTACCCATTTATTTACAAGTTGTTATAATTAGTGGAAGCTTTTAAAACGATTTACGTAGTGGCGAGTGTTTTGAAAGAAAATATTTGTAACCTTTGAAAACCCATGTTTTCCTACCACTAGTGATTATGAATCATAAGCAACGAAAAACAAATCCCAAATTAAGATAAAAATCCATAAAGGCCTTATTACAGTAAAAATTACCCTAAATAATATTACTTATAATCATAATCAAATATGAAAATATATACGGTTGTGTGGCCACCTTTGAGTCCCCCACTGCACCTATTCACCTAAGTCTAGGGATTACCTACGCAGTGAAACAAAAGGGGTGAGTTTACGAAAACTCTGTGTGTAATCCCCATGCACAAAAATAGATAGCATACAAATAATCACAGTCTGGGCATAGGCCCTTTTTCAGTAACATTGTCAGTCCAGTTTGGGCTTTAGCCCATCTTAGTACAGTCACAGTCACAGTCACATATATTCAGTCACAAGGATCCTACCCAACCAGCCTCTACACAACATCTCCGTCCAACCCGACACTCCACGTGGGGATGTAATCAACCCACCCAACCTTACACTCCAAATAATACCAAATGCTGCAGTAAACAGTAATATACAACTGAGCTGCCAGTAAATCAGGCTCGAGGCCTTTCAGTGCACTTCCTCCGAATAATATAATCCCTAACCTAATGCAATGCTTATACAACATGTCATGCCAAATCATGGTATTATACGTGCATTCAGTATAGTTTTAGCAGGATGCCTCATATACAGCCATACAGATGTTTATATCATATAAGGGTATAACCATCATTTCAGCCAATCAGGGGTCTAAATACACTTACCGACCTTACAGTAGGTTTATAGTCGTCTCGGGTGACCTGTGCAACCTTAGCAACTTATCAGTGGATATGGCCCATAAACCCATGTCATTTGCCCATGTGGGCCCACACGCTTGTGTGGCCCATAAGGCCTAAAAATGGCCTTAGCCATGTGGATCACACGGCTTGGCCCAATAACCCCACACACTCGTGGAGCCCACTCGGCCCAATTCAACTTGGCTCATGAATTGCACATGGCCTGCCTCATCGATCACATGCCCATGTTCTATCACACACGTCAGTGTGGCGTCGACGATTCACATTTTGGCTTCTTGTCGAGTTCAGTTTGCGAGGTTGTGTTTACACACACCTGATTATGAAAAGTGCACACACCATTCCTTAGCACTCCAAACCTATATTCAACCATAACACACAATTAATCACATAACAACTGGATTAAAATGACCCCTCATCAAAAAACTTCTCCAAAGATTGATTGTCACTTGTCTTGATTAAACGACTGAGGCTTTGCACACTTAAACCGTTGTAAAAGACTGATCACTAGCTCCTTAGTGACTACCTGCATTCCGATCGAATCCTATTAACCTTTATTCACATAAACAGTTTGAACCAAATGAATATTAAACTTACCGAAAGTGCAAAACCATGTAAATAAGACGGGTCAATTGAAGACTAAAACCGAAAAGGAACGAGACCAAGGTAACCACAATTCGACAAAGAGCAAAACTCAAAGATCAGTAGCAAAGAAGAAAGAAAGAGACGCGCAACAAGGGAAGTAGAAGAAGAAAAAGAATCAGCAAAAGAGGGGGAAAGAATGTTTGTCGTGGGAAGTGACAAGGCCGAAGGAAACAAAAGATATAGCAACCATACAACTAGCAATATTTGACAGAGGTTTTCAGGATTAACAAAATACAAATGAAACACTAGGGGTGCGAAGCAGAAAGTTAGCAGAAAAAGGGAAGTATTTGAGGAAGTAAATGGCAGCAAAGGAAGGAAATTTTAGGAAACAAACCAATTCGGCAGAGAGAACTAGAAGGGTGAAAATGAGCAGGAAAGCAATCAAGATGAAAAGTAAGACAATGAACAAAATCGAAAGAATTGTGAGATTGAGTGGGAGAGTGTTCGACCAAAGAAAACAAGAAAGGGACGTTTGCTAGAGGAGTAGAAGCAAACAACATCAAAATAGTAGAAAAAAGAAAGATATTCATATGCACCCTCAGCAATAATCGGCCTCCAAGAAGAGAAATATCGACATAAATAGTAATGGGGAGAAAGTACCATCCAAAATCAAAAACTTGAGAAACAAAAATTCAAGCTCGGCACTACTCTCCTACTATCTTCAAACTTCCACATTTTCCTCCCCAAAACCCTCAAAATCGTCTACTTCTCCCTCAACCACCAAATTCAAAACCCACCATAACTCTTCAGTAGTTCGGTTAAGCTCAAACACCCATATGGCACTAGCAGCAAAATAAAACACTCCATTGAGCATCCCAAGACTCAAACTCAAGTCCACCAGCATTTTGCCACTCTACTTAACCACTAGACCATCAGGCCCATTCTGACATGTTATACCCATATTTATTTATAAACCTACTGAATAGAGACAGGAGTTTATTCATTTAAAGCAAAACTTTTGCACAAGCCAAGGCTTGAACCCAAGACTTCTCAGACTCTCCCAAAACACATAACCACTGAAGCAGATACACAATTGTGTAACACAAACATGCGAAAATAAATATTAAGGATTTTTGGGGTGTTACAATTAGATTTTAATTGTAAAATTATTTCTGTAAGAAGTTAAAAGTTTTTTTTTGCTCGGTATCACTCTGTAAACCCACTCCATTAACGGAGATGGGATAGGGGTCTTACGTATCGAATTCGAATCTCAAGTCTTACGTCCTTTTTACAGATGTAACTTAAAAATTTTCTTTCTTATTCATTGTTGTAAACAACTCTATGAGTGTAACAAAATCTCTTATTGGCATACATTGTATTGTTACATTTACATTTTGCATATGTACAAACTACTATCTATAGCTATAATTGAGTTTCTTGGAAAAATACAGTGTGTGGTTATCATTTCGACTCAATAAAATTTCAGACTTTCCTACTTTATCTCTTCGCCTACTAAATTTACTTTGGGATACTACTTAATGAACTTCAAAGTAGACTTGTAAACGACATTTGACTTTCTCTGTATGCATAACATCCCAACACATCACTTCCTTGTTGTAGCCCTAGCAGTCTTTCGATGCATAGTCGTTTATAGACTTGAAAACATAAACAACTATTGTAAGTTTGTAAGGACTTAGTGAGCTAGATATTAGAATACATTTTTCATTCATTTTATGTTGCATATGTTATTTTGCACATCCATGGGGCGTTTCTTGACCTTTCTTCCTTTTTAGCTGGTATAATACCTAGGCTACCATCTTTCTTCCTTTAGAACCATTTCCCCTCTCTTGAGCATACTATATTTTACATCTATTTACTTTCTATATTTTTTCTTAAATTTTACCTTATTTTCAGACTTAATATCTTTTTCCATACTTACTAGTTTTATCACTTTCTTTGGGTAGGGTAGACTACGCCAAATACTTAACTGAGAATTTACCCAGATCTTCCTTATTTCAGTGCACTCTCTATACATACTTTCAACACATAACCTTGCCTCACCACGTACTCTAGGGCACACTAGCCTAATCCCTTGTAACCGGTTTGCCTAAAGGCATTGCCTTTAGATGTTCATAATGAGATTCATTCTTCAGATTACATCACAAAGGAATTCTTTTACAAAGAAAACTATAGAGGCTTTCCTTCTAAAGCCTCTCTACAAGACATCTTTTTATAAGAGATCACCACTGAGGCTTCTTTTTAATGAAGATCGTCACAAAGGCTTACTTTTAACAGAGATAATCAGTAAAGTTTCCTTTTAACAAAGATCACCACAAAGACTTTCTTTTAGCAGAGATAGCCACAAAGACATCCTTTTACAGAAATTGGTGTTTTTGATGATAAGGATTCTCCTAAACTCACCCTCGTAAGGTTTGCCCCTCATCGTCTGGAACTCACCCAACAATCCTTTAAATCTTTTCCATATGATGCCATAGCCCAGCCTTGGTCTTATCTATATGGTCTTTAGAGTGTCATGGAATTTTCCTTTCAAAAATTTGTGTTTTTAATTCCAAGGAACCCTTTTAGATGACTCTAGAGACAGAAACACTTCATGCAGACTCATACTTGACAAAATCATTTGCATCTGACTTACTCATGATAGACTCTTTCACATCAGACTTGTTCATATCTTCGAAACACAAATAAAAACACTTAATAATTTAAACACATTAACCATTGACCATAGAGATCATATCCATGTTCCATATGATTCATTCATGCAAGTTTATCAGACATACATTTCTCACAGAATCATCACATTATACACTTTTAGCTAATTCAAAAAGAAGGTTCTAACATGCATAATACATTTGCAAGAGTCAGTTTAGGGGCTCACCTCATAACCTAGAAGGTTGTCAAACTTCAAATCTAATCCTTCCTCATGAAAACAACAGGTTGAGTTCAAGATCATTCTGTAGCAGCCCATTTTTCAATGGTGTCGAAAATAATGGTTTCAGGGCCACCAAATTCGATGAGTAAATATTATTATTAATATTTATGAGTCAAATGTGATTTTATAAAGGTTTTTTATTTTATAATTTATGTTATTTAAGGGATTTATTAAGTTCAAGTGGTAAGACCCTAAGGTCAAGTGGTTTTAGAAAATAAGGTATCGATACCTCGTTTCTATACACCGAGACATAAATATTTTTATAGATATTTACAGAGTATCATTAAGGTGGTATTAAAGTTTTTTTTTGAAAATTTTTAACATTTCGATAGTTAATTAAGCGAAAAGGACTAAATCGTAAAAGTTGGAAAAGACAATTGCTATTAGTTTGAAGGTGTTAATTGATTAAAGAATCATAATTGGATTGCCTTAATGGGTAAATTACCCAATATTAAGATGGTGGACGGTTTAATTTTTAATTTCCTTTAATTTTATATATGTTTTATACATTATTTTTAATATTAAAATAATATAATAATGTTAAAATAAGAAAACATAAAGTTTTCTTCTTCATTTTTGTTGTTCGCCACCAAATTCACCATGGGAAAAGCTTCAAGGTTTGGTTGTTCTTTGGATGATGCATGGTAAGCCATTTTTCATCCATTTCTTTTAATTTTTATGTTGTTGATATCGTTACAATTAGGTCTAGCTAGCCCATACCTTTGATTTTAAAACTGTTAAAGATTTTGAATGTTTCCATTGATAAAACTTGTGATTTTAGATGTTAAATGATGAATTTGAGATATTAGTTGTTATTTAATAGTATTTTATTAAGTGATTTTTGATGAATTTATCGATTAGGGACTAAATTATTAAAATAATAAAAATTTTAAGGATTTTTTGTGAAATTGTTGCATAAATGGGCTGTATTGGATGCCACAAGTATTTGGCTAGGGTAAATTTTGGGTAAAAATGGTTAATTTGCATGTGTTGGGCTCAAGGACTAAATTGAATAAAAAGTAAAACTTTAAGGGTAATTTTGTAAAAAGTTAAAATAAAAAAATTGCATAAATGAATTTTTTTTATTGTCTAAATTAATACATTGAATGAAATTATTAATTTAGATCAAGACCGGGTGGAAAATCAAAGAAAATATAAAATTACCAAAATACACCTAAACTTTGGTATTTCTGCAATTTAGCCAGGTAAGTTCGTATGAACTATATTATGTATAATTTTGATTAAATTGAATGTTAATATATGATTTTATTGAAAATGAATCAATATATATATCTTATTATACAAGTTATCATGTTGTGAGACAACATAAATTCAACGACGTACAACAATTATTGAGCCCTGTTTGAACCTTAGGAATATATATGATACAAATGAAATGTTATTAGGGTTACAGTGTTTCGGGTGTTGGTCCTGAACGTCCTACCCGTGGCTGAGTTTTCGGTATGTGTTGCGGTTACTTGACAGCTTGTGTGAGCAGCACCTTGTGGCTACGTTCTGACCGACAGCTTGTGTGAGTAGACCCAGGTTACTATGTTTTGGGTGCTAGTCTTGAATGTCCTACCAATGGCTGAGGTCCGGCATTAGTTGCGGATACTAGATAGCTTGTGTGAGCAACATTGTGTAGCTTACATTCTGACTAACAACTTGCGTGAGCAGACCCATTTTACAGCTCGTGTGAGCTACGACTATATGTTTAGCACACTTTGTGTGAGCTTTCCTACGTGTCCAGTATTACTCTAAGTGGTTGAATGAGCATAAAAAAGGATGAACCGGTAAAGGTTTAGATTGACTTCACTACGAAAATTATAGAATGGTATGATGTATCGATGATTCAAGTAAGAACATTCATGATCATGAAAACTATGATTCAAGTGATGCTATGTTTATGTCTCGTGCGTTATGTAAATGAAATGGTAAAGAAAACAATATGAATTAAGACATGAAACTATATGAATATCTTTCATATGTTGATACATGAAAATTATGAAAGTTGAGATAGGTGACAATTTCTAATGGTTCATGTCGAGATCAATGGCTATATATGTTATTTTTGCCTATGATTTATACCATGTATGCTAACATGTTTAGTATGGATGCTTAGGCTTATGCCAAGCTTTGTGGACATGATTGATGTTTATGATTATGCTTGTACAATGCATATGAAATAGGTAAGAAAAGGGAATGATACTGTAAGTACATAATTGGGATGTACTATGATGTTATAAAAAGGTTTAATCAGATAAATTATGTATTCATATGATAGTAAATTGCTTATGCTTTAAGTGAATCTATTGGTATCATGAATAAATACATTGAATTGAGAATTAATAAGGTCGTTGAGGCTTATGAAAAACATTGGGAATGGAAAGGAAAGTAAGTAAATTGAGAGGTGTATAATTCTATAGAAAGGTTCATGGTTATACATTACGTCCCATAAAATCCTTTTATGTTATAAATTATTAATATATGTGACATAAATGAATTTACTCACTTACAAGTTGGTAATTATGGTTTGTTAAATCTTAAGGCATTGGTGTAGGTTTAGATTTAACCTATAAAGTTCATTATTAAAATGTAATATTATGCTTATGGTTTATATGAGTTTACTAAGCATTCATTGCTTATATGGTTTTCTTTCCTTTACTTTTCAGATTATCAAAAGCTCGATCAGATTGGAAGCTCGTTGGAGATCTATAACATTATCCAGTGACTATATCGGTAGATTTTGATGTCTTGGTTAAGTGTTATAATGGCATGTATAGGTGAACTTATGGTTGATGATTAGCTGAATGTTAGTTGATGTGTTTGGGATATATATGATATTTTAGGTGATGTAGCCTTGGTACATTTAGTGCCTTGATGATATGTGTTAATTTGATATTGTGTTAAAGCATGTTTGGATGGCCAAACTGATATATGATGAATTGTCCTCAACATGGTCAAGATATGGTATGCTTTGGAAAGGTTTTGAACTAGATATGGCATGAATCGAATATGGCGTGATGATTATGTAGCAATTATGTTATGTTTTAGCATGGAAACAAGTTAATTTATAATTGGATAAATATGTACATTCATTACAGGAAATGTCATTCATTCACATTCAATAAGAACCTAAATCGAGCATACGAAGCCTAGCTCATGCATTCGGGACAAATCAGATAACATATAAAAGTTTCAAAAACTAGAAAATTTTCAACTTTTAAAAGGTCACACGCCTGTGTGAAAAGGTCGTGTGCCTCACACGACCTTAGACACGCCCATGTGTCTAAGCCGTGACAAAATAGGGTGTACATACTGACTTATCCACATGGCCATAAGACACGCCCCTGTTCCAGGCCGTGTGAAAATTAAGGAGGTTACTGACTTGGCCATACGGTCAACCACATGCCCATATGCCACACACGACCAGTAGACATGCCCATCTGTCTAGGCCGTGTCAAAACTGGAGGGTATACTGACTTTAATTTGTAGGATACCCAGGGGACACACGGCCATGTAACATGGGCGTGTGTCACACATGGCTGAGACACATGCCCGTGTCTCTGCCGGTGTGGATAAAAATAGGCCATTTGAATAGCCAATTTTCCACCCCAATTTGGGTCAACCTACAAGCACCAAATCAAGCATATATGCGTAACCATTTCAGCCAATATCTATACCAAACCATACATAATTCATGATATAACATTACCAATCATTTCAAATCTCAATTCATCAACCAATTCATACCAAAACTTAAACTAAAATCAACTAAAATCATTCCTAAACATATGATCTGTAATAGCTCGATTTATACCCTATTCGAAATGGTGGTTTTGGGACCACGAATTTGAGTTAGAAAAATATTTAAAAATTGATTTCTGTGTTTATTATGTGTGAATTTGTGTGTGTGAGATTTTTGTGATTTAATTTTGTCTTTTGAGTGTCGATTAAATAAAATGACTTAATTGCGTAAAATATAAAAGTGACTGGCTATTTATTAGAAGTGCTTAATTGTTAAGGCTTATTAAAGGGAAGGTTTTTACTTTGTAATTTGACCATTAAAAGTTTAGTGGAATTTATGGTTTGGCATTTTGGTAATTATAAATATTTTAATGGATGGTTAGGTAAATATATTATTAATGTTAAATAAATAAAACAAATGGCATGAAAATAAAGCCATTTTATCATCTTCTTGCCGAAATAAAAGAACGAAAGAAAGAAAAAAATACAAGCTTGGGGTTCAGCTATTGTTTCTTTTGATTAAGGTATGATTTTGACTTGGTTTTTGATATTTTTTTACGTTTTTGAGATCGTTGCTTAGTAATCTTCAAGACCATGCTTTAATTTTTGATTTTGATGAATATTTTGAGTTATTCCATTGATGAGAGTTTGTGACTTTTGTTGTTTGATGATGAAAAATGAAAGATATGTTTTAGATTAACATGTTTTGTATTGGAGTTTTTGATGATTTTGAGTAATTAGGACTAAATTGCAAAAATAATAAATTGAGGGACTAAAATGTGAAATAAATTAAATGTATGGACTAGTATGAATACAAGGAAGATTCGACCTAGCTATGTTGTTGTGAGATTTTGCATATTTTGTGTTTTGTGCAACAGGGACTAAATTGTGAAAATTGTGAAATAGCAGTGGTAAAAGTGTAATTTTCCCATTTGTGTGTTTTTGGATAAATTTGATTGAATATTTGATTTAATAAGTTTAATTTATATTAATTTAGATCAAGAAAAGAGAAAATTGGATTTAGATTGGGGAAAAACTAAAGTTGTCGACTAGCCGATCTATACCGATTTTTCATCGTTCGTGGTAAGTTTATAAGAATATAGACGTGTTGAATTATAATTAAATACTAGATATATATGCTGTTATGAAATGTATGGATTTATATTTGTTATGGCCGAATATGAAAAGGCTTGACTACTACATTTCTGAATTTGTTTCGACCGAGTTACGATGTCCGAAAGTCTCGTATGAACCTGAGGAATTGTTAGGATACATATGTCATGACATAGGATTCCGATTTATGTGTACGAGTAAGACCATGGCATCGATATTTGTGACTCCAATATATGTGTGTGAGTAAGATCCTGTCTGGGACAGTGGCATCAATATGTGATTACATGTAAGACCACGTCTGGGACGTTGGCATTGTACTATATGTGTGATTATCCAAGTGTCCTATCCAATTCCGAATGGTTCAACGGGCAGTGATAAGTGTGATCAAATGTGTAAAATGAGCTAAATGACTAGGCATGAATTAGGTTGTTACTTATTGAATTAAGGTAAGTGAGTAATTTGATTATTTGTTACAAATTGCATTCGATACAAATGAAATACATATGTGATTATAATATGTATATTAGACCAAATAAGTAATAAATGTACATGATGTTATATTATGATTCTTGAGTTTGTGTATTGAGCATATGTATGTTTGGTTATTTTATGACATTTTGATTATGAAAGTTGAATAACATTTGATAAATTTGATCACTTGAACATTCGGCCAAGGTGGAAAGTGGAGTATGAAATGTATTATATATGTAATTTTGTAGTTTAAGATTAAGGAATGACGGGTTTAATGTAATTTGGTTAACTTAAATGAATTGATTATATAATTTGAATTGTTTATTTGCTTAGGACTTACTAAGCTATAAAAGCTTACTCTGTGTATACATATTATACTGTTTTATAGATTTTGGAGCAAGTTACGAGCTCGGCGATCATTAGCAAAGTTCATCACACTATCCACTGTTTCGGTATTTATATAGTTGAACTTGAATTATGGCATGTATAGGTTGGAACATGCTTTTGAAATGTTGACTATGGTAATTTCCATGTTTGATTTTGGTTAAGTTTGCTTATGGATTGAGTTCATTTTTGTTAAAATGATATGTGATTTAAATAAGTATTGTTTGAGTTATGTGTTATATGATTTGGAATTAGCTTGATAATGGTGGTATATATATAATTGATCATGTCTGACTTTGGAGTTTAATTATTACTTTTGTGAGTTATATGCTGTGAAAAAAATTGGTTAATGTTTTTGCATGTATATGTTTGCGAATTCGGTTTTGGTGTATGTATAGTCAATTACAAACATGAGTTCAAATGTTAAGCTTGTTTACGGTATATTTAGATGTGCATGATATAGGGTATGTTATGTTTTAATGAATGAAACTTGGTTTTGGTTATTAACGGATTAAAAATGTTAATGATGTATGTGTATGTTCGACTATGCATATATTATGTTGGTTCAGTTTGCATGGAAAATGTATGTGTACTTAAAGTGTTTAAATGGTTAAATAAATAGGTATGGTTAATGAAGTTAAGTAATGATTATCTATTGAGATTGTTTTGTTTAATATGGTATATGAGTGGGATGATAATAAATGACCAAATGAATAGTGATTTGAGCAATAGTAAACCATGGGAATTATATGAGTTTTAGTGTAATGTAATTTGCATGTTTTGCATATTATTTAAGTTACATTAAAATTATATTTGGCTATGTTGTTTATATATATATATATATATATATATATATATAGGATTGGTTGGTTTAAAAGTTTGTGCAAGTGCATATTTATGATTGTTTGAAAATTTTTTCTTGTCTGGTAATACCTTATAACCCTATTCCGACGACGGATACGGGTTAGGGGTGTTACATTTTATTGGTATCAGAGCTACGATTTAGTCGATTCTAGGACTAACGTAGCGCATGCGAGTCTAGCTATACATGCCATATTATATACAGCGATAGTGTGATGACTACTGACATTTGAAAATATGTTTTCATATAGTAAATGGATCTCGACAGAGCTGTAGCTGATGATAATGAAAGTGTAGCACCTGTTCCCGCGCAAGGGATAGCGCCGGTTGATTCTCGACCGACCTCGAGTAACCAAGAAGGAGATGATAAGCAAGCCTTTTACCAAATGATGAATGACTGGTTTACTCAATATATCCGGGCTAATCTGGCTGCACAACAACCTCCACCCTCGACTAATCTATCTTCGATACCTGTTATACCTCAAGTGAGTGATCCGTTGAGATTGCTTAAGCCACTTGTTGATAAAATTAGAAAACACGGGGCCGAAGAGTTCAAAGCTACTGATGATGATAATGTTGAGCGAGCTGAATTTTGGCTTGATAATACTATCCCTGTGTTCGATGAGCTATCTTGTACTCTAGATGAATGTTTAAAATGTGCCCATATCTTTGTTACAAGACACTACATATCATTGGTGGAATACACTAGTATCGGTGGTTCCGAAAGAGTGAGTGACCTGGGAGTTCTTTCAGACTGAGTTCCATAAGAAATACATCAGCCCGAGATTGATCGACTAGAAATGCAATGAATTTCTAGAGTTGAAATAGGGTCGGATGACCGTGACAGAGTATAAGCAAAAATTTGTGAGACTCAGTTGGTATGCCCGAGAGTGTGTTTCGACCAAAGCTATAATGTGTAAAAGATTTGAAGATGGACTAAACGAAGACATTAAACTGCTAGTTGGCATACTTGAGATAAAAGAGGTCGTAGTACTGGTTGAGCGAGCCTGCAAAGCTGAAGAACTCGGGAAAGAGAAAAGAAAAACTAACTTTGAAGCTAGAGATGCACGTAAGAGATCATCAAGTAAGTCATTTCAGTTGGCACCAAAAAGTTTCGAGATGATTTAAGCCATTCTAAGGCTACTTCAGGTTATTCACAACGGGATCGGGACAGACCACCTGTGAGCTCGAGAGCTACCTCAGAAGCTAGTGTTGGAAATGTCAGATCAAATCAACCCAAGTGTAAACATTTCGGTAAATGACATCCCGACAATTAAAGATTGCATGATCGGGCCTGTTTTAAATTTGGATAAGTGGATCATTATATTCGTGAATGCCCAGAGTTAGCTGAACAAAATCTAGTACAGAATACAAGATCGGGTAACACTGCAGCTGGAGGTAGATCACCCAGAAATACGGGTAATGTGAGTGGCAGTCAGAGAGGGTCTAAATATACAACAGTTAGATCTGAGGCTCGTGCACCTGCCAGAGCATACGCTTTTTGCGCACACGAGGAGGCCTCATCCCCAAATGTTATTATTAGTACATTTACTCTCTGTGATACTAGTGTAATTGCATTGATTGATCCTGGTTCGACTCATTCTTATGTGTGTGAGACTTTAGTATTCAGCAAGACTTTTCCTATTGAGTCTACTGAGTTTGTGATTAGAGTATTGAACCCCTTGGGCCGGTGTGTTATGGTTGATAAAGTGTGTAAGAATTGCCCCCTGAAGATTCGAGATTCGTGCTTTCTGGCAGATCTAATTTTGTTACCATTTGATGAGTTTGACATAATTCTAGGTATAGACTGGTTAACTTTGCATGATGCTGTTGTAAACTGCAAGAGAAAGACTATTGATTTATGGTGCTAGAATGATGAGATTATTCGGATTGAATCTAATGATCTGAATGGTTTACCGACAGTGATTTCCTCAATGTTAGCTTAGAAATATGTAAGAAAACGTTGTGAAGCTTACTTTGCTTATGTGCTTGACAGTAAAGTAACTGAAAGAAAGATTAAATCAGTACCCGTTGTGTGCGAGTATCCAGATGTGCTTCCTGAAAAATTATTGGGTTTGCCACCTATTCGAGAAGTTGAGTTCGATATTGAATTAGTGCCGGGGACTACTCCGATATCGATAGCTCCGTACAAAATGGCACCTACTGAATTAAAAGAATTGAAAGCTCAGTTGTAAGAGTTGACAGATAGCGGTTTTGTGCGATCGAGTTTCTCACCTTGGGGTGCACCAGTTTTATTGAAAAAGACAGACGAAACTATTAGAATGTGCATCGATTATAGACAGCTTAATAAGGTGACTATAAAGATTATGTAACACCCCTTACCTGCATTCAACACCGAAACAGGTACAAGGTATTACCAGAACATAACACATACCCTTAAATAAAACCGAGACAAAAATATAGCATCCAATTAGATCATGAATCGTTATAACATATGCCTTCAACAATATTAGCCAACTTTAATGGCTTTGTACAAAATAATCGGTCAAATACTATAACCAATATTTTAAACCTAGGCAATTATGACACTTAACAAAATAACTAAGCCTACTATACATGCCATAATTCAAAATGTTTAGTTCAAATACCAAAAGTATTGATAGTGTGGGTAGATCTTCAACGATCTCTAACTCCTGTGCTAGCTGGATGACACTATAAGACAAAAGAGAGAAAAGAAAGTAAGCTTATAGCTTAGTAAGTAAATATATAAATAATAAATAAGGAATCTAATAGGTTTACAAACTAACTCAATTATATCTATTTTTAATTTCACTATTTACTCCAATTTGATCAAACTGTCCCTCCTGCATCATGTTCACTGAATAAATCATAACTCCAGTTACGAAACTTGAAATTCAAATCTGTAAAATTTTCCTGAAACTAGACTCATATTACTTCTTACTAAAATTTTTCTAGAATTTTTGGGCTAGAAAATTAGTACAGTTTATTAGTTAAAGTTTCCCCTATTATACAACTCAACTGATGTAACCTCTGTTCACTACGAATTAATTTTATCAATGTAAAAAAGTAAAATAACCATGAAATTTGTTTCATTTAAAACTAGACTCAATAAGGAATCTAGGAATATAAACTATATTTGTTATTTACTTTTGTACAATTTTTAATGATTTTTCAAAATTAGAAGAGGGGATCACGTAGTCATTCTGAACAAGTCTCACAAAAATATAAATATCTCAAAATATAGGATTCCTTTACTTGCTCTGTTTCTTTTACATGAAAATAGACTCATTTAAATTTAATTTCATATCTCATTCAGACTCTAACTAAATTCCAAATATTATTGGTGATTTTTCAAATTCACGTCTCTACGACTGTCCAAACAATTTTATTATCAATTTTGATCTTTCACACTTTGGTTGCATTCTTTGTTATCCTTAACAAATTTTCCAAATTCCAGTTACATATCGAGCTTATTACTCATACGTTACACATGTGTATTCTTACACTTATTGTAACGCCTCGATTTTTGGGCCTGGAAGTATTGGGCCTTGAGTCTGGGTTCGGGTGGAAAACGGCCCAAATAATTTGGATGTTATTATTATTTTGTATGTTTAGTTTAGTAATTCAATTAATTACGAAGGGTTTATGGTGTGGGAAAAAAAGGCCCAAGAGTAAATTTAATTTGAGGCACTTCCTGAATTTTAATTTTGGGAGAGAGGGTTCTGGCGATTTGGGCTTTTAAAGTTGAGGTGGTAAAATAGGACACAAATAAGGCCTTGGTAAAGTGGCAAGGCGGCGCAACTAAGTTCCTAAAAAAATGGCGTCTGGGAAAGAATTAAAGGTCCAGGGTTCAAGTTACAAGGTAAGCATATTGTTACTTTTTAATTTTAGGCATGTGCCGGGCATGTGATCACTTAAGTGAATTTCAGCAAGGGCCTTAGGGAGGTTGGGCCGATTGTTTTAGTTGATATTAGGGTTAAGTTCTTTTCTTTTTCTGTCTTAGAGAATTAGGGTTAGCCACCTGAGAGCTTTCACTACCATTCATCTTTTCTAAGTTCTCACAAAAGCCGAAAATGCAAATTCCTTCTCCTTGGTGCCGATTTCTTCTTCCTCACTTTTTCCTCCATTTTCTTTCTTCCTATTTGCTTTTTCTTCTAGCCAAAACCTTCTGATCACCTTACTCACCTCCTCTGTCAATCCCATCCTCCACAAAACCTCCATAGCCGATTGCCATAAAATCTGAAATCCCGAAAACTCACTTCTTGTGCCGATTTCTCCAAGCCAAAATCCTTTAGTTATTTTTGTTCTTTCTGATCAACTTTCATCTTCTCTAAAACCTTAGTATCTGTCAGCAACATTACTTCAAAGTTATAGCCTCAAATCGTCATCTTCTTCATCACTTAAAAAGCCGAAATACCATAGATTTAGGGACTCATGGCCGAAACTTCAGATCTCCTGGATTCGAGTTCTACTATCGTTTAGAGGATAGATCTACATCAGATCTGCGTAGAAATCAAAGAGGAAAAAGTGGTAAGTGCTCATCACCTCAGATCTAGTCTTATTTTACAATTTAGAAAATCCGAAGTCCTTAAAATCTAGAGAGGCTGTCGATTTGGGCATAGGGCTTTAAGGGTCTTTAACCAACGATTTATTTTGGTGATTAGTGTCTTCCACAGGTTTGATCGAAGGCTTGGATCTTTGGGACAACTAGATTTAGATCTAGTCATCGGTTTTTGGCAAAAAGGTAAGATTCTAAAGGCTTTAGGGGCATAGTTCGAATATGGGTTTTTGAATATTGGGATTGGTTGTTGTGGGTTCCAATCTAAGAATTGTGGTAATCAATTTTAGGACATCGTAAGGGATCTCAGTACCAGTCCTCGTGAAATAGGTGTGTATCGAACACCCTCTCATAGTTCAAATCGGTAAAAGCCGAAATGCCGAAAATTTGGTATTCCGTGGGCTTGTGAGTGTGCGAGTGCTCACAAAATGTTTAGGAATCATTAGATCTGAAATCACAAAGTGGCAAGTTAGTCGTGTGTGAAATTTTGTGTGCTTTTGTAATTGGGCCTCGATAGGCTAAAACTAGGCCCAATGAGCTTACGGGCCCATACGAGAAAAAAGAAAAATAATAAAAAAATAGGCAATAAGTATGTTCTGTTAGACTGTAGAATCGAAGCAACTTAAACAGGTAAAGTGGTCATAAAACTTGGATTAAATGGGTTTAAATTTCTAGTGGACACTGTAGGGCCCATTAGAGGTTTGAGGGCCCAATGGCTAAAATTGTGAAATTGAGACAAATAAATTATTGCTATGAAAAATGGGATAGCAAGGACAGTAACATTCATGAGAACCCTTAAAACTGATAAAATTACTGAAATACCTTTATAGGTAGCAAAATTACTGATATACCTCTAGGGTTAAGGTTGACCTGAATGCATGTTTGACTGTTACTATTTACTGCATGCCATGTTATTATTATCTGATGCATGGGACTGGGTTATTGATGGTGGAAGTACTGAAAGTGGTTTGTCCATGTACTGGAGGCTTTGCCTCAACTTATTGATAACTGAGCAGCAATGCTGCAACTGTGGAGAATAGGGCTGGGTGGGTTGAGTTATTCACCACATGGAGTGTAGGGCTGGTACGGGTGGAATGTAGCGGTTGGTTATAGGCTGGGTTGGGCTTGCATACACGAATATGTCTCGACGGTTCGAATGGGCCTCGGGCCATGCCGTTAATCAAAATGGGGCTAAGGTCCGCTTTATTGTACTGAAAAGGCTTCACCAATACCCATCGTTATCTGAATGGGCTTAGGCCCAATGGGCTTGAGCTGACTTGGGCTTTGGATGGGTTTTCCTTACACACTGAGTTTTCCAAACTCACCCCTTTCCCTTCTGTCCTTGCAGGTGAGCCCTAGTTGGTGGACTTGGAGCTGGGCAGGATTCAGAGTGGCCACGAAGATTAATTTTGTATTATTTTATTTCTGGTTTAAGTTGTAAGAAGGCCGCTCTTTTTATTATTTTATTTATTTTGATTAATTCAATTGATTAGCTTTAGTGCGCATTTTATAAAAGTTTCCTATTTTCAAAATATCATGATAACCGAGCAAAGCTTCTGCAATATAAACAGTTTCAAAGGAAATGAATATTTTAAATAGACTTAAACTTAATTAATTATTCGTGGACTAGTAACCGGCTTAAAGTGTGGCCACTCTGAAACAGACTTACCTCCTCTTTTCTGGCTTCCTTCCTGGTGCGCAACTTCCGTTCATTTTAACTTAAAACAAAACATTTTTCAAACCCTAAGAAAGATATTTAGATAAAACATAACTTCTTTAGTAACTTTCCCCATGTGACACGCTGAATTCGGCCGTAACGTCTCGGCCGGGTTTAGGGCGTTACATTTAGTGGTATCAGAGCCCGGTTGTAATAACTCGGCTGTGGGTCGGATCCAAAAAGGCTTTCGAAAATTTTTAAACCTAAGAAGGGTATTTTTGGAAAAAATCTAATTTTCTGGAAAATTTTTGTTTTTAAGAGACTTTTTTTTCTTTCGAACTTTTCGTCTTCAAAATACACATGCTTTGAGAATTTGATTTTAAAGAGGTTAGATTCTTCTAAGTTTTCTGAAATCTGATGTGGCACATTGAATCCCTGGCACCAAGTCTGTAAGTACTTTTGCCTTAAATACTGTACTGTACTAAAACCTTACTATAGACAGGATTGAGACTTTACTATGATACT
This sequence comes from Gossypium arboreum, assembly GCF_025698485.1. Lineage (NCBI taxonomy): Eukaryota > Viridiplantae > Streptophyta > Magnoliopsida > Malvales > Malvaceae > Gossypium > Gossypium arboreum. The sequence goes on from NC_069071.1 coordinate 18,490,367, forward strand.
GTAGCTAGGTTGATACTGAAACCATAGAGACTGAGACAGAAGGAACTAAAAACCCAAAAAGATTGAGACTATAGCTAGGCTATGATTACAGAAGAACAAAACTCTAAAATACTATCTCTCGCATAAGACATATGAATAAATAGTAAAATTTTGAGATCTTTGTAGTTATTTGATATGTGTACTGGTAATGTAGAGTATTGATATGGATTCTGAGGGTAAGCAAAGTCTGCCAACTTCGGGTAGTGGCAACTCGGAGCTTGGTACTGAGGCACTGGCTGAGTTAGTAAGGAAAGTGGTAGAGGAAGTATTGGATACCAAAATTAAGGAAATTAGGGAAACCCTTCAAGTAGGATGCTTGGAGTGTAAGAAAAGGAAGGATCCTAGTTCTTAGATAATAGAGCCTCATTTTGTGAAACATGTTAAGACATGACCAAACTTTTCGACCTGCAAGAACTGCAACAGGCGTCATCCAGGTGAATGCTATGGGAAGACAGAAGCATGCTTTAGATGTGGGTCCAAGATGCATCGAGCTCAGGATTTCCAAGCTTATATTATTTAAGTGTGTGTTACGAGTTGTATGCGTACTTGATAGATGTTTCTTTACTTTGGTAATTAGACGTTCTGGTTCGTACTAAGAATTATTTTTAATTAGAGTGCGCAGCAGAAGCATAGTGGTTTGACTTGAGTAATATGATTAGTTGATAGTTTGAAAATTTCGAGGATGAAATTTCTTTAAGGGGAGTAGAGTTGTAACGCCTCGATTTTTGGGCCTGGAAGGATTGGGCCTTGAGTCTGGGTTCGGGTGGAAAATGGCCCAAATAATTTGGATGTTATTATTATTTCGTATGTTTAGTTTAGTAATTCAATAAATTACGAAGGGTTTATGGTGTGGGAAAAAAAGGCCCAAGAGTAAATTTAATTTGAGGCAATTCCTGAATTTTAATTTTGAGAGAGAGGGTTCTGGCGATATGGGCTTTTAAAGTTGAGGTGGTAAAATAGGACACAAATAAGGCCTTCGAAGAGTGGCAAGGTGGCGCCACTAAGTTCCTAAAAAAATGGCGTCTGGGAAGGAATTAAAGGTCCAGGGTTCAAGTTGCAAGGTAAGCATATTGTTACTTTTTAATTTTAGGCATGTGCTGGGCATGTGATCATTTTAGCAAATTTTGGCAAGGGCCTTAGGGAGGTTGGGCCGATTGTTTTAGTTGATATTAGGGTTAAGTTCTTTTCTTTTTCTATCTTGGAGAATTAGGGTTAGCCACCTGAAAGCTTTCACTGCCATTCATCTTTTCTAAGTTCTCACAAAAGCCGAAAACGCAAATTCCTTCTCCTTGGTGCCGATTTCTTCTTCCTCTATTTTTCCTCCATTTTCTTTGTTCCTATTTTCTTTTTCTTCTAGTCGAAACCTTCTGATCACCTTACTCACCTCCTTTGTCAATCCCATCCTCCACAAAACCTCCATAGCCGATTGCAATAAAAGCCGAAATCTCAAAAACTCACTTATTGTGCCGATTTCTCCAAGCAAAAATCCTTTACTTTTTTTTGTTCTTTCTTATCAACTTTCATCTTCTCCAAACCCTTAGTATCTGTCGACAACATTACATTACTTCAAAGTTATAGCCTCAAATCGTCATCTTCTTCATCACTTAAAAGTCGAAATACCATAGATTTAGGGACTCATAGCCGAAACTTAAGATCTCTTGGATTCGAGTTCTACTATAATTTAGAGGATAGATCTGCATCATATCTATGTAGAAATCAAAGAGGCATAAGTGGTAAGTGCTCATCACCTCAGATCTAGTTTTATTTTACAATTTAGAAAAGCCGAAGTCCTTAAACTCTAGGGAGGCTGTCGATTTGGGCATAGAGCTTTAAGGGTCTTGAACCTACGATTTCTTTTGGTGATTAGTGTCTTCCAGAGGTTTGATTGAAGGCTTGGATCTTTGGAACAACTAGACTTAGATCTAGTCATCGGTTTGCCATAAAAGCCGAAATTTTGAAAACTCACTTCTTGTGCCGATTTCTCCAAGCGAAAATCATTTACTTTTTTTTGTTCTTTCTAATCAACTTTCATCTTCTCTAAACCCTTAGTATCTGTCGGCAACATTACTTCAAAGTTATAGCCTCAAATCGTCATCTTCTTCATCACTTAAAAAGCTGAAATACCATAGATTTAGGGACTCATAGCTGAAACTTCAGATCTCCTGGATTCGAGTTCTACTATCATTTAGAGGATAGATCTGCATTAGATCTGCGTAGAAATCAAAGAGGAATAAGTGGTAAGTGCTCATCACCTCAGATCTAGTCTTATTTTACAATTTAGAAAAGTCGAAGTCCTTAAAATCTAGGGAGGCTGTCGATTTGGGCATAGGGCTATAAGGGTCTTTAACCTACGATTTCTTTTGGTGATTAGTGTCTTCCAGAGGTTTGATTGAAGGCTTGGATCTTTGGAACAACTAGACTTAGATCTAGTCTTCGGTGTTCGAAAAAAAGGTAAGATTCTAAAGGCTTTGGGGGAATGGTTCAAATATAGGTTGCTGAATATTGGGATTGGTTGTTGTGGGTTGCAATCTAAGAATTGTGGTAATCAATTTTAGGACATCGTAAGGGATCTCAGTAGTAGTCGTCGTGAAACAGGTGTGTTTCGAACACCCTCTCATAGTTCAAATCAGTAAAAGCCGAAATGCCAAAAATCTGGCATTCCATGGGCTTGTGAGTGTGCGAGTGCTCACAAAATGTTTAGGAATCATTAGATCTGAAATCACAAAGTGGTAAGTTAGTCGTGTGTGAAATTTTGTGCACTTTGGTAATTGGGCCTCGATAGGCTAAAACTGGGCCCAATGAGCTTACGGGTCCATACGAGAAAAAAAGAAAAATAATAAAAAAATAGGCAATAAGTATGTTCTGTTAGACTATAGAATCGAAACTACTTAAATCGGTAAACTGGTCATAAAACTTGGATTAAATGGGCTTAAATTGCTAGTGGACACTGTAGGGCCCATTAGGGGTTTTAGGGCCCAATGGCTATAATTGTGAAATTGAGACAAATAAATTATTGCAATGAAAAATGGGATAGCAAAGACAGTAACATTCGTGAGAACCCTCAAAACTGATAAAATTACTGAAATACCTTTATAGGTAGCAAAATTACTGATATACCTCTAGGGTTAAGGTTGACCTGAATGCATGTTTGATCACACTATTTATCGCATGCCATGTTATTATTATCTGATGCATGGGACTGGGTTATTGATGGAGGAAGTACTGAAAGTGATTTGTCCACGTACTGGAAGCTTTGCCTCAACTTACTAATAACTAAGCAGCAATGCTGCAACTGTAGAGAATAGGGCTGGATGGGTTGAGTTATTCCCCACATAGAGTGTAGGGCTGGTACGGGTGGAATGTAGCGGTTGGTTACAGGATGGGTTGGGCTTGCATACACGAATATATTGGATCTGTTCTGGAATGGGCCTCTGGACCATGCTGTTATCTGAAAATGGGGCTAAGGTCCAGTTTATTGTACTCTAAAAAGGGCTTCGGCCCAATACCCACTGTTATCTGAATGGGCTTAGGCCCAATAGGCTTAGACCCAAAGGGCTTGAGCTGACTTGGGCTTTGGATGGGTTTTCCTTACAGACTGATTTTTCCAAACTCACCCCTTTCCCTTCTGTCATTGCAGGTGAGCCCTAGTTGGTGGACTTGGAGCTGGGCGGGATTCAGAATGGCCACGAAGATTAGTTTCTGTATTATTTTGTTTCTGTTTTAAGTTGTAAGAAGGCCGCTCTTTTTATTATTTTATTTATTTTGGGTTATTAAATTGGTTAGCTTTAGTGCACGTTTTATAAAAGTTTCCTATTTTAAAATGTCACGATAACCGAGCAAAGCTTTCACAATGTAAACGTTTTCAAAGGAAATGAATATTTTAAATAGACTTAAACTTAATTAGTTATTCGTGGACTAGTAACCGGCTTAAAGTGTGGCAATGGATGTGTGCATGTCTAGGATTGGATCCGTGAAGAGCTTGGTACTTAAACAGTCCAACAGACTCACCTCCTCTTTTCTGGCTTCCTACCTGGTGCACAGCTTCCGTTCACTTTAACTTAAAACAAAACATTCTTCAAACCCTAAGAAAGATTTTTAGATAAAACATAACTTCTTTAGTAACTTTCCCCATGTGACACGTTGAATTCGGCCGTAACGTCTCGGCCGGGTTTAGGGTGTTACATTTAGTGGTATCAGAGCCCGGTTCCAACAACTCGGCAGTGGATCGGGTCTAAAAAGGCTTTCGAAAATTTTTAAACCTAAGAAGGGTATTTTTGGGAAAAATCTAATTTTCTGGAAATTTTTTGTTTTAAAAAGACTTTTTTTTCTTTCAAACTTGTCTTCTTTAAAATACACATGTTTTGAGAATTTGATTTTAAAGAGGTTAGATTCTTCTAAGTTTTCTGAAGTCTGATGTGGCACATTGAATCCCTGACACCAAGTCTGTAAGTACTTTTGCCTTAAATATCAGACTGCACTAAAACCTCATCAGATATAGGATTGAGACTTTACTATGATATCTGTAGCTAGGTTGATACCGAAACCATAGAGACCGAGATGTATGAACTAAAACCCAAAAGATTGAGACGTAGCTAGGCTATGATTCTCAGAAAGAACAAAAACTCTAAAATACTATCTCTGCATAATACATATGAATAAATCGTAAAATTTTTGAGATCTTTGTAGTTATTTGATATATGTACTGGTAATGTAGAGTATTGATATGGATTCTGAGGGTAAGCAAAGTCTGCCAACTTCGGGTAGTGGCAACTCGGAGCTTGGTACTGAGGCACTGGCTGAGTTAGTAAGGAAAGTGGTAGAGGAAGTATTGGATACCAAAATTAAGGAAATTAGGGAAACCCTTCAAGTAGGGTGCTTGGAGTGTAAGAAAAGGAAGGATCCTAGTTCTTAGAGAATAGAGCCTTATTTTGTGAAACATGTTAAGACACGACCAAACTTTTCGACCTGCAAGAACTGCAACAGGCATCATCCGGGTGAATGCTATGGGAAGACAGAAGCATGCTTTAGATGTGGGTCCAAGATGCATCAAGCTCAGGATTGCCAAGCTTATTTTATTTAAGTGTGTGTTACGAGTTGTATGCGTACTTGAGAGATGTTTCTGTACTTTGGTAATTAGACGTTCTGGTTCGTATTAATTAGAGTGCACAGCAGAAGCATAATGGTTTGACTTGAGTAATACGATTAGTTGATAGTTTGAAAATTTCGAGGATGAAATTTCTTTAAGGGGAGTAGAGTTGTAACGCCCCGATTTTTGGGCCTAGAAGGTTTTCTTCTTCCTCTATTTTTCCTCCATTTTCTTTGTTCCTATTTGATTTTTCTTCTAGTCGAAACCTTCTGATCACCTTACTCACCTCCTCTGTCAATCCCATCCTCCACAAAACCTCCATAGCCGATTGCAATAAAAGCCGAAATCTCAAAAACTCACTTATTGTGCCGATTTCTCCAAGCAAAAATCCTTTACTTTTTTTTGTTCTTTCTTATCAACTTTCATCTTCTCTAAACCCTTAGTATCTGTCGGCAACATTACATTACTTCAAAGTTATAGCCTCAAATCGTCATCTTCTTCATCACTTAAAAGCCGAAATACCATAGATTTAGGGACTCATAGCCAAAATTTAAGATCTCTTGGATTCGAGTTCTACTATAATTTAGAGGATAGATCTGCATCATATCTATGTAGAAATCAAAGAGGAATAAGTGGTAAGTGATCATCACCTCAGATCTAGTTTTATTTTACAATTTAGAAAAGCCGAAGTCCTTAAACTCTAGGGAGGCTGTCGATTTGGGCATAGAGCTTTAAGGGTCTTTAACCAACGATTTATTTTGGTGATTAGTGTCTTCTAGAGGTTTGATCGAAGGCTTGGATCTTTGGAACAACTAGACTTAGATCTAGTCATCGGTTTTCAGTAAAAAGGTAAGATTCTAAAGGCCTTAGGGGCATGGTTCGAATTTGGGTTGTGGGTTGCAATCTAAGAATTGTGGTAATCAATTTTAGGACATCGTAAGGGATCTCAATAGCAGTCGTCGCGAAATAGGTATGTATCGAACACCCTCTCATAGCTCAAATCGGTAAAAGCTGAAATGCTGAAAATCCGACATTCCGTGGGCTTGTGAGTGTGCGAGTGCTCACAAAATGTTTAGGAATCATTAGATCTGAAATCGCAAAGTGGTAAGTTAGTTGTGTGTGAAATTTTGTGCGCTTTGGTAATTGGGCCTCGATAGGCTAAAACTGGGCCCAATAAGCTTACGGGCCAATACGAGAAAAAAAGGAAAATAATAAAAAAATAGGCAATAAGTATGTTCTGTTAGACTGTAGAATCGAAACTACTTAAACCGGTAAATTGGTCATAAAACTTGGATTAAATGGGCTTAAATTGCTAGTGGACACTGTAGCGTCCATTAGGGGTTTTAGGGCCCAATGGATAAAATTGTGAAATTGAGACAAATAAATTATTGCTATGAAAAATGGGATAGCAAGGACAGTAACATTCGTGAGAACCCTTAAAACTGATAAAATTACTGAAATACCTTTATAGGTAGCAAAATTACTGATATACCTCTAGGGTTAAGGTTGACCTGAATGCATGTTTGACTGTTACTATTTACTGCATGCCATGTTATTATTATCTGATGCATGGGACTGGGTTATTAATGGTGGAAGTATCGAAAGTGGTTTGTCCACGTCTCGGAGGCTTTGCCTCAACTTATCGATAATCGAGCAAAGAATGTCGCAATCGTGGAGAGTAGGGTGGGTGGGTTGAGTTATTCCCCACATGGAGTGTAGGGCTGGTACGGGTGGAATGTAGCGGTTGGTTATAGGCTGGGTTGGGCTTGCATACACGAATATGTCTGATCTGTTCTGGAATGGGCCTCTGGGCCATGCTGTTATCTAAAAATGGGGCTAAGGTCCAGTTTATTGTACTCTGAAAAGGGCTTCAGCCCAATACCCACTGTTATCTGAATGGTCTTAGGCCCAATGGGCTTGAGCTAACTTGGGCTTTGGATGGGTTTTCCTTACACACCGAAGTTTTCCAAACTCACCCTTTCCCTTCCTACCTTGCGGTGAGCCCTAGTTGGTGGACTTGGAGTCAAGGGATTCGAGTGGCCACGAAGATTAATTTCTGTATTATTTTGTTTCTGGTTTAAGTTGTAAGAAGGCCACTCTTTTTATTATTTTATTTATTTTGGGTTATTAAATTGGTTGGCTTTAGTGCGCGTTTTATAAAAGTTTCCTATTTTCAAAATATCACGATAACCGAGCAAAGCTTCCGCAATATAAACGTTTTCAAAGGAAATGAATATTTTAAATAGACTTAAACTTAATTAATTATTCATGGACTAGTAACCGGCTTAAAGTGTGGCAATGGATGTGTGCATGTCTAGGATTGGATCCATGAAGATCTTGGTACTTAAACAGTCCAACAGACTCACCTCCTCTTTTCTGGCTTCCTACCTGGTGCACAGCTTCCGTTCACTTTAACTTAAAACAAAACATTCTTCAAACCCTAAGAAAGATTTTTAGATAAAACATAACTTCTTTAGTAACTTCCCCCATGTGACACGCTGAATTCGGCCGTAATGTCTCGGCCGGGTTTGGGGTGTTACATTTAGTGGTATCAGAGCCCGGTTACAACAACTCGGCTGTGGATTGGGTCCTAAAAGGCTTTCGATAATTTTTAAACCTAATAAGGGTATTTTTGGAAAAAACCTAATTTTCTGGAAAATTTTTATTTTAAAGAGACTTTTTTTTCTTTCAAACTTATCTTCTTCAAAATACACATGTTTTGAGAATTTGATTTTAAAGAGGTTAGATTCTTCTAAGTTTTCTGAAATCTGATGTGGCACATTGAATCCCTGGCACAAATTCTGTAAGTACTTTTGCCTTAAATACTGTACTGTACTCAAACCTTACTGTAGATAGGATTAAGACTTTACTATGATACTATAGCTTGGTTGATACTGAAACCATAGAGACTGAGACAGAAGGAATTAAAAACCCAAAAAGATTGAGACTGTAGCTAGGCTATGATTCTGTAAAGAGCAAAAACTCTAAAATACTATCTCTGGATAAGACATATGAATAAATAGTAAAATTTTTTAGATCTTTGTAGTTATTTGATATGTGTACTGGTAATGTAGAGTATTGATATGGATTCTGAGGGTAGGCAAAGTCTTCCAACTTCGGGTAGCGGCAACTCGGAGCTTGGTACTGAGGCACTGGCTGAGTTAGTAAGGAAAGTGGTAGAGGAAGTATTGGATACCAAAATTAAGGAAATTAGGGAAACCCTTCAAGTAGGGTGCTTGGAGTGTAAGAAAAGGAAAGATCCTAGTTCTTAGAGAATAGAGCCTCGTTTTGTGAATCATGTTAAGACACGACCAAACTTTCTGACCTGCAAGAATTGCAACAGGCGTCATCCGGGTGAAAGCTATGGGAAGACAGAAGCATGCTTTAGATATGGGTCCAAGAAGCATTGAGCTCAGGATTGCCAAGCTTATTTTATTTAAGTGTGTGTTACGAGTTGTATGCGTAGTTGATAGATGTTTCTTTACTTTGGTAATTAGACATTCTGGTTCGTACTAAGAATTATTTTTAATTAGAGTGCGCAGTAGAAGCATAGTGGTTTGACTTGAGTAATACGATTAGTTGATAGTTTGAAAATTTCGAGGATGAAATTTCTTTAAGGGGAGTAGAGTTGTAACGCCCCGATTTTTGGGCCTGAAAGTATTGGGCCTTGAGTCTGGGTTCGAGTGGAAAATGGCTCGAATAATTTGGATGTTATTATTATTTCATATGTTTAGTTTAGTAATTCAATAAATTACGAAGGGTTTATGGTGTGGGAAAAAAAGGCCCAAGAGTAAATTTAATTTGAGGCAATTCCTGAATTTTAATTTTGGGAGAAAGGGTTCTGGCGATATGGGCTTTTAAAGTTGAGGTGGTAAAATAGGACACAAATAAGGCCTTCGTAAAGTGGCAAGGTGGCGCCACTAAGTTCCTAAAAAAATGGCGTCTGGGAAGGAATTAAAGGTCCAGGGTTCAAGTTGCAAGGTAAGCATATTGTTATTTTTTAATTTTAGGCATGTGCTGGGCATGTGATCATTTAAGTGAATTTCAGCAAGGGCCTTAGGGAGGTTGGGCCGATTGTTTTAGTTGATATTAGGGTTAAGTTCTTTTCTTTTTCTGTCTTGGAGAATTAGGGTTAGCCACCTGAGAGCTTTCACTGCCATTCATCTTTTCTAAGTTCTCACAAAAGCCGAAAACGCAAATTCCTTCTCCTTGGTGCCGATTTCTTCTTCCTCAATTTTTCCTCCATTTTCTTTCTTCCTATTTGCTTTTTCTTCTAGCCGAAACCTTCCGATCACCTTACTCACCTCCTCTGTCAATCCCATCCTCCACAAAACCTCCATAGCCGATTGCCATAAAAGCCGAAATCTCGAAAACTCACTTTTTGTGCCGATTTCTACAAGCGAAAATCCTTTACTTTTTTTTGTTCTTTCTGATCAACTTTCATCTTCTCTAAACCCTTAGTATCTGTCGGAAACATTACTTCAGAGTTATAGCCTCAAATCGTCATCTTCTTCATCACTTAAAAAGCGAAATACCATAGATTTAGGGACTCATAGCCGAAACTTCAGATCCCCTGGATTCGAGTTCTACTATCATTTAGAGGATAGATCTTCATCAGATCTGCATAGAAATCAAAGAGGACTAAGTGGTAAGTGCTCATCACCTCAGATCTAGTCTTATTTTACAATTTAGAAAAGCCGAAGTCCTTAAAATCTAGGGAGGCTGTCGATTTGGGCATAGGGCTTTAAGGGTCTTTAACCTACGATTTCTTTTGGTGATTAGTGTCTTCCAGAGGTTTGATCGAAGGCTTGGATCTTTGGAACAACTAGACTTAGATCTAGTCATCGGTTTTCGGCAAAAAGTTAAGATTCTAAAGGCTTTAGGGGCATGGTTTGAATATGGATTGCTGAATATTGGGATTGGTTGTTGTGGGTTGCAATCTAAGAATTGTGGTAATCAATTTTAGGACATCGTAAGGGATCTCAGTAGCAGTCGTCGCGAAACAGGTGTGTATCGAACACCCTCTCATAGTTCAAATCGGAAAAAGCCGAAATACCAAAAATTTGGCATTCCGTGGGCTTGTGAGTGTGCGAGTGCTCACAAAACGTTTAGGAATCATTAGATCTAAAATCGTAAAGTGGTAAGTTAGTCGTGTGTGAAATTTTGTGCACTTTGGTAATTGGGCCTCGATAGGCTAAAACTGGGCCCAATGAGCTTACGGGCCCATACGAGAAAAAAAGGAAAATAATAAAAAAATAGGCAATAAGTATGTTCTGTTAGACTGTAGAATCGAAAATACTTAAACCGGTAAACTGGTCATAAAACTTGGATTAAATGGGCTTAAATTGCTAGTGGACACTGTAGGGCCCATTAGGGGTTTTAGGGCCCAATGGCTATAATTGTGAAATTGAGACAAATAAGTTATTGCGATGACAAATGGGATAGCAAGGACAGTAACATTCGTGAGAACCCTTAAAACTAATAAAATTACTGAAATACCTTTATAGGTAGCAAAATTACTGATATACCTCTAGGGTTAAGGTTGACCTGAATGCATGTTTAACTGTTACTATTTACTGCATGCCATGTTGTTATTATCTGATGCATGGGACTGGGTTATTGATGGAGGAAGTACTGAAAGTGGTTTGTCCACGTATTGGAGGCTTTGCCTCAACTTACTGATAACTGAGTTTTCCAAACTCACCCCTTTCCCTTCCGTCCTTGCAGGTGAGCCCTAGTTGGTGGACTTGGAGCTGGGCGAGATTCAGAGTGACCACGAAGATTAATTTCTATTTTTTTTGTTTAAGTTTTGCGATTATTATTTGATTATTTTGTTTCTAGTTTAAGTTGTAATAGGGCCACTTTTTTATTATTTTATTTATTTTGGGTTATTAAATTGGTTAGCTTTAGGGTGCGTTTCACGATAACCGAGCAAAGCTTCCGCAATATAAACGTTTTCAAAAGAAATGAATATTTTAAATAGACTTAAACTTAATTAATTATTCGTGGACTAGTAACCGGCTTAAAGTGGCAATGGATGTGTGCATGTCTAGGATTGGATCCGTGAAGAGCTTGGTACTTAAGCAGTCCAACAGACTCACCTCCTCTTTTCTGGCTTCCTATCTGGTGCACAGCTTCCGTTCACTTTAACTTAAAAGAAAACATTCTTCAAACCCTAAGAAATATTTTTAGATAAAACATAACTTCTTTAGTAACTTTCCCCATGTGACATGCTGAATTCGGCCGTAACGTCTGGGCCGGGTTTGGGGTGTTACACTTATCATTACAAGGTCATACATAATTTCATTTAGTCATTTTCCCGTTGAACACTTCGAATCGAGTCTCTAATACTTGGTGGTTTCAGCGTGTAGTTCCACCCATCACATAGTTCGACTCTCTTGTACACATGGTGAACATGAACACTTAGTACCACCCATGTGACCTAGCCATTTTATCTTGTAGCTCTCTTGTCTACATGGTGTCCTTCACCTAGAACCACACATGCGACCTAGCTACATTTATCCCGTAGCTCTCTTGTCTACATGGTATACATCCCGTATCACACATGTGACCTAGATACCACATAGTATCTCGTAGCTCTCTTGTACACATGATGTGCACTTGGCACTATACATGTAACCTAGCTACATACCATCTATATCTTTCGATTTTGAAGGTTCAACCAAGAAGCATTTCACTTTCTAATACTTATTTCCATTCTTCCTATAGTCAATTATGATTCAAAATCAGCTGCAATATATAATATGATGAAATATAAAAACATAAATAAAGATAATGTATTATTTACATACAAACTTACCTCGGTGCAAAATATGGAAATTTTGCAATTTAGTCCAAAATCTTTTCTTTCCCCTTTTCGAGGTCGATTCCATGCCTTTCTTGATCTATAACAACACATTTAGTTCATTTAACACTCATACTATCTATTTCAATCCAAAAATCACATTATGGAAAAATTATGTTTTTGCCCCCTAACTTTTACAAAATTGCGATTTTGCCCCTAGGCTCGAAAATTTAATTTCAGCCCTTATTCTTATGTGTTATGACACGGTGAACATTTTTCACTTCTATGAAAACATCAAATTCTCACTCTAACATGTACTTATGAACATTAGATATTTTTACCGATTATGCCATTTTGCTCGTTTTCGCTAAAAATCGCTTAGAAAAGATCGTTCTCCTAACTTGAAACATTCATATTCTACCATAAAACATCAAAATACATGCATGTCATTCATGTGTAAATTTTTAAACATAAACCGTTGTAATAGGGAATAGAGGGGCAAATTCGGATAAGAGAAAAGAGAAAGTAATCGAATAGCCGTTGTAATCATTCGGCAACATTCGAGGTAAGTTCTTAAGTGTTTAAGCTTGATTCCATTTTATATGCCCAAGAGTTAAATTAATATGGTATTGGGAATGTAAATTTTATTTAGTTAATGTGCCGAATATGTAATGATTTAAGGCTATAAGCCGATTATGGCTATTATGCTTAAGTTGAATTAGATTTGGAAATTTGATGCACTAAATGAGTGTTACAATGAATAAACTATGCCGTATATGTGCTGGTGGAGATATCACGATTTGTGATTATTAAATACCTAAAGGAAACCATGATGTGTATAAAATTATTATTATTAGTCCTTTGTGATAGCCGAATATGGCTTGGCACTAAAGTAATTAAATGTGAACTTCGATGAGGTAAACCATTAAAAGTATGGTGCTATAAGACTATGGGCTAATACGATATGTGGATTCGTTCCGTAAAGTAAATTATTCAGGTATGCGATATGTACTTAGGCATGTTAAATCGATTGGAATTGAATCATGAATGTGAATTGAGAAGCATAAGTAAAGATGCCTATGACATATATGTGAGTAAGGGTAAAACCATCGTAAATTATTGATAGGGATGGGCTATGTGCGGAACCATCTTATAATTTCTAATTTGAAAGGTTGTGTGCGAATCAGTGAGCAATATGTATATATTAGATGAATCGTGACCTTTTGGTTCTACTTGAACTAAGTTGCGCGATAAATAATTTATGCATATGACTTATAGTCGAATGGTCACTATGGGTTAAGTTTGAATGGTGAAATGGAAATGTGATATGTGGAATGAGATATGTTAATATATAATTAAATATACATGATATTTGATGTGTATCCGGGCTTAAAGACCCGCAGGCTTCGTGTTGGTAAAATATCCGGGTTAAATCCTGCAGGCTTCGTGCTGGTATTATATCTGGGATAAATCCCGCAGGCCTAGTGCTGGTATTATATTCGGGCCTTCGTGCCTAGCGTGCTTCGTGCTAGTGATGTGTATTCGCCTTCGTGCTCAACAAAGCTTCGTCTTGATGATGTGTATTCGCCTTCGTGCCTAGCGTGCTTCGTGCCGCTGATGTGTATTCGCCTTCGTGCCTCAGCGTGCTTCATGCCTGATGTGTATTCGCCTTCGTGCCTAGCAGGCGTAATGCCGGTGAAATGATATGTTATGTGAATTCGGTGTTCCTTGTAAGATAAGGGTTTAGCCAAATGTTAAAGATGAAATGATAGTGTATTGTATCATGCTTATATGGCCTAATGGCAAGTATAACATGTTGGTAAATATGCAATGTGCTTTTATAATCGAATGATAAGTTTGAAATGAATGTGAGTGAAATGTTATGCATAAGCTATCAAATGTTAAGTGTGAAAATGAGATGAAAGAAAAGTGTTTGAGATGTATAATTATATATACGTTCAATGATGTTAGTACTCAATTGATATGAATATGTTATATGGAACTTGTTGATTTGATTATTCGCCTTTGAGCTTAGCGGACTATAATGTCAAGAAGATACTATTTGGGCTTTCGAGCCTAGCGTGCTATAAAGTCGGTGAAATGATATCGGCCTCGAGCCTAGCAGTGCTAAATGCCTTGATTTGAGAAAAGCCTATGACTAAGGTACCTCGTGCTAGATTGTCAAATAAATACATTTAATACGTAAAGTGGGCCAAGTATGCGGTATGTACTTATATGTGAGTTTGATTTGAAGTGAATCATAAGGGAGTAATGTGATACGACGTGAATAAATGTTAAAACTATACCTATGATCATGATACACCGGTCGGGGTGTGAAAGTATGTGAGGGTATTTGATAAAAATATGTTATATGAATTGATTAAGTGTGATAAGAATGTGAACGTGCATTATGTGCTTGTGTATATTCGCCGATGGCAATATCCCTAGAATTTGGCCTCTTAAGAAATTAAATAATCAAGTATAATTGCATTTATTTGTTTGCATTGCTTAAGACTTACTAAGCTTATGAAAGCTACTCCGTTGTTACATTTCTCTGCTTTATAGATTGTTGACTTCGCCATTCGCTTTCGAGTTGGAGTTCGCGGAGATATTATCACACTGTCGAGCTCACATTATCGGTGTAAGTAAATCCTAGTATTTCGAGTCTATGGCATGTATAGGGTTTTAATGTTTTGGACCTTATAAGCTCATATATGGGATAGATTGCATGTGAAAAGAAAAGTTTTAAATTGATTGAAATTTTTCAGCACGATTTTTGTGTGATTGACTGAGTTTAAGTCGGGTAACACCTCGAACCCTGTTCCGGTGAGGGATACGGGCGAGGGGTGTTACAGTGGACACACTTTCCTGAGCATACTTGCTGAGTCTTACAAATTCGCGTTCATACTCTGCCACAGACATCTTGCCCTGCTTCAATTCAAGGAACTCCTTTCGTTTTTGATCAATAAATCGCTGACTTATGTATTTCTTTTTGAATTCTTCCTGGAAGAAATACCAAGTAACCCTTTCTTTTGGCACCACTGCTACCAAAGTCATCCACCAATGGTAGGCCGAATCTCTCAAAAGTGATACAGCACACTTTAAACACTCCTCAGGTGTACATGAGAGCTCATCAAATACACGGGTAGAATTTTCAAGCTAGAACTCCGCTTTCTCGGGATCATCATCGATCTTTGCTCTAAACTCTTCGGCCCCTTGTTTTCGAATCTTGTCGACTGAAGGCTTGTTCATTCTTACCAAATCTACGCCTTGAGCAGCTACAGGAACCGTCTGAGGTATGGGAGGGGGTGGAGGAGGTTGAGCATTTGGGTTTGCTTGAATAAACTCAATATAAAATTGTTCATCATTTGGAGAAAGGCATCCCGAGCCTCATCTCCCTGTCTCATTGTCTCAGGTCTACTTTCTACAAGCGCGGTCCTTCATGGAGTCAAGCGCATTACTAGCAAAGATCATCGCTTGCGCCCGTGGATCCATTACTATATTAAAACAAAACACAGTTTAGAATAATGAGGAGTCACCACACTATCACAGTATATTTATGGCATGTATAGCTAGACTTTTACACACACTATATTATTTCGAGAACCGACTAAACCATGGCTCTGATACCACTAAATGTAACACCCCTTACCCACATTCAACACCAAAATAGGGTACGAGGTATTACCAGAACATAACACGTACCATTAAATAAAATCGAGACAAAAATATGGCATCCAATTAGATCACGAATCGGTATAACATATGCCTTCAACAATATTAGCCAACTTTAATGGCTTTGTACAAAAATAATCGGTCAAATACTATAACCAATATTTTAAACCTAGGCAATTATGACACGTAACAAAATAACTAAGCCTACTATACATGCAATAATTCAAAATGTTTAGTTCAAATACAAAAAGTATTGATAGTGTGGGTATATCTTCAACGATCTCTAACTCCTGTGCTAGCTGGATGACACTATAAGACAAAAGAGAGAAAAGAAAGTAAGCTTATAGCTTAGTAAGTAAGTATATAAACAATAAATAAGAAATCTAATATGTTTACAAAATAACTCAATTATATCTATTTTTAATTTCACTATTTACTCCAATTTGATCAAACTGTCCCTCCTGCGTCATGTTCACTGAATAAATCATAAATCGAGTTACGAAACTCGAAACTCAAATCTGTGAAATTTTCCTGAAACTAGACTCATATTAATTCTTACTAAAAAGTTTCTAGAATTTTTGGTCAAAAAAATTAGTATAGTTTATTTGTTAAAGTTTCCCCTGTTATACAGCTCGACTGATCTAACCTGTTTTCACTACGAATTAATTTTATCCATATACAAAAGTCAAATAGCCATCAAATTTGTTTCATTTAAAACAAGACTCAAAATAGGAATCTAAGAATATAAACTATATTTCTTAATTAATTTTGTACAATTTTTAACGATTTTTCAAAGTTAGAACAGAAGATCACATAGTCATTCTGAACAAGTCTCACAAAAATATAAATATCTCAGAATATAGGATTCCTTTACTTGCTCTGCTTATTTTACATGAAAATAGACTCATTAAGATTTAGTTTGATATCTCATTCAGCCTTTAACTAAATTCCTACTATTTTTGGTGATTTTTCAAATTCACGTCTCTATGACTGTCCAAACAGTTTTATTATCAATTTTGATCTTTCACACTTTGGTTGCATTCTTTGCTTATCCTTAACAATTTTTCCAACTTCCAGTCACATATCAAGTTTATTACTCATACGTTACACATGTGTATTCTTACACTTATCATTACAAGGTCATACATAATTTCATTTAGTCAATTTTCCCATTGAACACTTCAGATCGAGTCTCCGATACTTGGTGGTTTCAGTGCGTAGTTCCACCCATCACATAGTTCGGCTCTCTTGTACACATGGTGAACATGAACACTTAGTACCACCCATGTGACCTAGCCATTTTATCTCATAGCTATCTTGTCTACATGGTGTCCTTCACCTGGAACCACACATACGACCTAGCTACATTTATCCCGTAGCTCTCTTGTCTACATGGTATACATACCGTATCACACATGTGACCTAGCTACCACATAGTATCTCGTAGCTCTCTTGTACACATGATGTGCACTTGGCACCATACATGTGACCTAGCTACATACCATCTATATCTTTCGATTCCAAAGGTTCAACTAGGAAGTATTTCACTTTCTAATACTTATTTCCATTCTTCCAATAGTCGATTATGATTCAAAATCAGCTACAATATATAAAATATGCTGAAATATAAAAACGTAAACAAAGATAATGTATTATTTACATACAAACTTACCTCGGTGCAAAATATGGAAATTTTGCAATTTAGTCCAAAATCTTTTCCTTCCCCGTTCGAGGTCGATTCCACGCCTTTCTTGATCTATAACAACACATTTAGCTCATTTAACACTCATACTATCTATTTCAATCCAAAATCTCATTATGGAAAAATTATGTTTTTGCCCCTAACTTTTACAAAATTACTATTTTTCCCCTAGGCTCAGAAATTTAATTTCAGCCCTTATTATTATGTTTTATGACATGCTGAGCATTTTTCTCTTTTATGACAACATCAAATTCTCACTCTAACATGTACTTATGAACATTAGGTATTTTTACCGATTATGCTATTTTGCTCCTTTTCACTAAAAATCGCTTAGAAAAGATCGTTCTCCTAACTTCAAACATTCATATTCTACCATGAAACATCAAAATACATGCATATCATTCATGGGTAAATTTTTAAACATAAACCCTAACCCGAAATAATGGTAGGAATAGGTAGACCGAGCTACGAAGATTTCAAAAATGTAAAGAACATTAAAAATGGGGCTTGAATGCACTTACTATAGAGCTTGAAAGCTTGGGAAAACCCTAGCTATGGTGTTTATGAGAGTTTCGGCCAAGCTTGGTGAAGATGATTCCAATTTTGGCTTTGTTTTCCCATTTTATTATTTTATTTACCAAATGACTAAATTGCCATTCATTAAAAACTATGGTGTTTTATCTTCCTTTAGGTATTTTTGTCCAAACTAGTATAATGGTCTAATTTCTATTTAAGGACCTCTACTTAAAACCCCCATTTCAATCAAGTACTTTATGAACTAGAACACACATTTTTCATCTAGTTCAATTTAGTCTTAAACATCAAATTAAACACCCCAGTCATAAAATTTTCAACCTCGGATTCGTGGTTTCGAAACCACTGTTCCATTTTGGCCCTAAATCGGGCTGTTACAGAATAAGTATCCATTGCCATAGATTGATGATTTTTTTGATCAATTGAAAGGGGCTACAGTGTTTTCGAATATAGATTTGAGATCCGGGTATTATTAGTTGCAAGTTAAAGACTCCGACGTGCCAAAGACTACTTTCGGAATGAGGTACGGACACTATGAGTTTTTAGTCATGCCTTTCGGACTTACTAATGCACCTACTATTTTTATGGATTTGATGAATCAAATCTTTAGACAGTATCTGGATCTGTTTGTTGTTGTGTTCATAGATGACATTTTGATTTATACCTGTGATGAAACCGAACATGCCGAACATCTGAGACTGGTGTTACAGACTTTGTGAGATAAATAGTTGTATACGAAGTTCAGTAAATGTGAGTTCTAGTTAAGCGAAGTCAGTTTTTTGGGCCATGTTGTATCAGCATCGGGTATTCAAGTGGATCTGAGCAAAATTTCAGCTATACTTGATTGGAAACCTTTGAGGAATGTTTCTGAAGTCCAAAGTTTTCTGGGACTTGCTGGTTATTATAGATAGTTCGTGAAAGGTTTATCTATGATTACAGCCCCAATGACGAAGCTATTGTAGAAAGATGTTAAGTTCGACTGGTCAGAAAAGTGTCAAAAAAGTTTTGATCAGTTGAAAGCCCTTTTGACCGAAGCTCCAGAACTAGTTCAGCTAGAATCGGGTAAAGAATTTATTGTTTATAGTGATGCTTCTTTAAATGGTTTGGGCTGTGTTTTGATGCAGGAAGGCAAAGTTATAGCTTATGCCTCGTGACAGTTGAAGCCACATGAAAAGAACTATCCGACACATGACCTAGAATTGGCAGCTATCACGTTTGCGTTAAAAATTTGGCATCACTATCTTTTCGGTGAAAAATGTCATGTTTATTCTGATCAAAAAAGCTTGAAACACTTGATAACTCAGAAGGACCTGAATTTGAGACAACGCTGATGGTTAGAATTGCTAAAAGACTACGAGCTTGTGATTGACTATCAATCCGGAAAGGCTAATGTAGTTGTTGATGCTCTAAGTCAAAAATCACTGTTTGTTTTGTGTGCAATGAATGCACATATGGCTATGTCTGATGATGGTTCGATAATAGATGAATTAAAAGCAAGACCATTATTTGTTCAATAAATCTGTGATGCCTAGAAAGTTGATGATGAAATGATTGCAAAACATCTCCAATGTAATTCGAATGATGATTTAGAGTTTCAAGTTAATAACGAAAGTTGTCTGAGCTTCAGAAACTGAATATGTGTTTCGAGAAATCCAGAGTTGATTCAGATGATTTTGAACGAAGCTCATAGTAGTCAGTTAGCAGTTCACCCAGGTAGTACAAAGATGTATAATGATCTGAAACAACATTATTGGTGGCAAGGTATGAAACGAGACATTTCTGACTTTGTTTCAAAATGTTTAGTCTGTCAGCAAGTAAAAGCCAAACATCAGGTACCTTCTGGATTGCTTCAGCCGATCATGATACCTGAATGGAAATGGGACAGAGTCACGATGGATCTTGTATCCGATTTACCGTTGACACCTAGCAAGAAAGATGCAATTTGGGTTATTGTAGATAGAATAACTAAATCTTCTCACTTTGTTCTGGTTTGTACAGATTATTTGCTCAAAAAACTTGCTGAGTTATATGTTTCTCAGATTGTGAGACTACTCGGAGTACCTATATCCATTGTATCGAATAGAGATCTGAGATTTACATCGCGGTTTTGGAAGAAACTGCAAGATGCACTAGGTACCAAATTGTATTTTAGCACTGCATTCCATCCCCAGATAGATGGTTAGTCTGAGCGAATCATACAAATACTTGAGGATATGTTGAGATGTTACATTCTCGAGTTTGACGGTACATGGGAACGATACTTATCACTGATTGAATTCGCATACAATAATAGCTTTCAATCGAGTATCAAAATGGAACCTATGAGGCTTTGTATGGTCGTAAATGTCGTACACCTTTGTATTGGACTGAGCTTAGTGAAAACAAGATACACGGGTTGATTTAATCAAAGAAACATAACAGAAAGTAAAAGTGATCCCTTAAAGTCTGAAAACAGCGTCAGATCATCAGAAATCATATGCGGATTTGAAATGTAAAGATATAGAGTGTTTTTGAAAGTCTAACCATGGAAGAAAATTGAGTCTCATATTTATTGGGCTGTATGAGGTTATATAACGTATCGGGCTAATTGCTTATAGACTGTTGTTGCCACCTGAGTTAGAAAAGATCCACGATGTATTTCATGTTTTGATGCTTCGTAGATATCGATCTGATCCTTCACATGTGATTAGCCTGACTGAGATTAAAATTAAGCCCGTTATGACGTACAAGGAAGAACTGATTCGTATTCTGGCTCACGAGATTAAAGAATTGCGAAATACGAAAATTTCGTTAGTTAAAGTGTTATGGCATAAACATGGAGTTGAGGAAGCAATGTGGGAGCCAGATGATGCAATGAAAGAACGTTATCCAAACCTATTCACTGGTAAAATTTCACGGACGAAAATCCCTAAGGGGGAGAGTTGTAATAGCCCGATTTAGACCCTATTCGAAACGGTGGTTTCGGGATCACAAATCCGAGTTAGAAAAATATTTAAAAATTAATTTCTGTGTTTATTATGTGTGAACTTGTGTGTGTGAAATTTTTGTGATTTAATTTTGTCGTTTGAGTGCCGATTAAATAAAAGGACTTAATCGCGTAAAATATAAAAGTGACTGGCTATTTATTAGAAGTGCTTAATTGTTAAGGCTTATTAAAGAGAAGGTTTTTATGTTGTAATTTGACCATTAAAATTTTAGTGGAATTTCTGGTTTGGCATTTTGGTAATTATAAATATTTTAATGGATGGTTAGGTAAATTGATTATTAATGTTAAATAAATAAAACAAATGGCATGAAAATAAAGCCATTTTATCATCTTCTTGAAAGAAAGAAAAAATACAAGCTTGGGGTTCGACTATTGTTTCTTTTGATTAGGGTATGGTTTTGACTCGGTTTTTGATAATTTTTACATTTTTGAGATCGTTGCTTAGTAATCTTCAAGACCCATGCTTTAATTTTTTATTTTGATGAATATTTTGAGTTATGCCGTTGATGAGAGTTTGTGATTTTTGTTGTTTGGGATGAAAAATGAAAGATATGTTTTAGATTAACATGTTTTGTATTGGAGTTTTTGATGTTGCAAAAATAATAAATTGAGGGACTAAAATGTCAAATAAATTAAATATATGGACTAGTATGAATATAAGGAAGATTTGGCCTAGCTATGTTGTTGTGAGATTTTGCATATTTTGTGTTTCGTGCAATAGGGACTAAATTGTGAAAAATGTGAAATATCAGGGGTAAAAGTGTAATTTGCCCATTTGTGTGTTTTTGGATAAATTTGATTGAATATTTGATTTAACAAGTTTAATTTATATTAATTTAGATAAAGAAAAGAGAAAATCAGATTTAGATTCAGGAAAAACTAAAGTTGTCGACTTGCAGATCCGTATCGGTTTTTCATCATCCGAGGTAAGTTTATAATCAAATAGACGTGTTTAATTGTAATTAAATACTAGATATATATGCTGTTATGAAATGTATGGATTTATATTTGTTATGGCCGAATATGAAAAAGCTTGACTACTACATTTCTGAAATCGTTTTGACCGAGTTACAACGTCTGAAATTCCCGTATGAACCTTAGGAATAGTTAGGATACATATGTCATGACATAGGATTCCGATTTATGTGTGTGAGTAAGACCATGGCATCAATATTTATGACTCCGAATATGTGTGCGAATAAGACCCTGTCTGGGACAGTGGCATCGATATGTGATTGCATGTAAGACCACGTTTGGGACGTTGGCATTGTACTATATGTGTGATTATCCGAGTGTCCTATCCAATTTCAAATGGTTCAACCGGCAACGATAAGTGTGATCAAATGTGTAAAACGAGCTAAATGATCATGTATGAATTAGGTTGTTACTTATTGAATTAAGGTAAGTGAGTAGTTTGATTATTTGCTACAAATTGCATTCGATAGAAATGAAATACATTGTGATTATAATATGTATATTCGGCCAAATAAGTAATAAATATACATGATGTTATATTATGATTCTTGAGTTTGTGTATTGAGCATATGTATGTTTGGTTATTTAATGACATTTTG
This sequence comes from Gossypium arboreum, assembly GCF_025698485.1. NCBI lineage: Eukaryota > Viridiplantae > Streptophyta > Magnoliopsida > Malvales > Malvaceae > Gossypium > Gossypium arboreum. The sequence goes on from NC_069071.1 coordinate 18,512,768, forward strand.
ACTATGAAAGTTGAATAACATTTGACAAATTTGATCACTTGAACATTCGGCCAAGGTGGAAAGTGGAGTATGAAATGTATTATATATGTAATTTTGTAGTTTGAGATTAATGATGAGTTTAATATAATTTGGTTAACTTAAATGAATTGATTATATAATTTGAATTGTTTAAGGAATGATGAGTTTAATATGTATAGGCTGGAACATACTTTTCAAATCTTGACTATGGTTTATATAAGGCCATGCGAAAATGGCTAAATTTCCATGTTTGATTTTGGTTAAGTTTGCTTATGGATTAAGTTCATTTTGGTTAAAATGGTATGTGATTTAAATAAGTGTTGTTTGAGTTATGTGTTATATGGTTTGGAATTAGCTTGATAATGGTGGTATATATGTAATTGATCATGTTTGACTTTGGAGTTTAATTATTACTTTTGTGAGTTATATGCTTTGAACAAATTTGGTTAATGGGAATTCAGGTTTTGGTGTATGTATAGTCAATTATAAACATGAGTTCAGATGTTAAGCTTATTTAGGGTATATTTAGATGTGCATGATATAGGGTATGTTATGTTTTAATGAATGAAACTTGGTTTTGGTTATTAATAGATTAAAAATGTCAATGATTTATGTGTATGTTTGAATATGCATAGATTTTGTTGGTTCTGTTTGCATGAAAAATGTATGTGTACTTAAAGTGTTTAAATGGTTAAATAAATAGGTATGGTGAATGAAGTTAAATAATGATTATCTATTGATATTTTTTGTTTAATATGGTATATAAGGGAGACGATAATAAATGACCAAATGAATAGTGATTTGAGCAATAGTAAACCATAGGAATTATATGAGTTTTAGTGTAATGTAATTTGCATGTTTTGCATATTATTTAATTTACATTAAATTTATATTTGGCTGTGTGGCATTTTTAATATATATATATAAGGATTGGTTGGTTTAAATGTTTGTGCAAGTGCATATTTATGATTGTTTGAAAATTTTGTCTTGTCCGGTAATACCTCATAACCCTATTCCGACGACGGATACGGGTTAGGGGTGTTACATATCAATACATCATTCAATCAAATGCTCAAAACTTACCAAAACTTCTCAACATTGACCATTTCTTTTGGCCAACCAAAACATACCACAATTTCACATTAGCATCACATATCATATACCATTATCAAACTAAAAGTTCAAACACAAACTAGCCATATCAAATGGCTAAATATGTATACGTCACAAAACATAATCCCACAACTTCTAGCCTATACATGCCATTCACAAAACATAATCCCACAACTTCTAGCCTAAACATGCCATACTTTAATATATACATTTTCAAAGTACCAAAATAAGGTTCAATAGTGTGGTGACGATCCTCGATGGTCCTCGAGCTCATAGTAGCTTCGATATCTATAAAACAATGCAAACACACACAAAGTAAGCATTCAAAAGCTTATTAAGCCATATACAAAAAAACATATCATTCAAAGCAAAAAAGTATTATCAAATCATTTATACCTTGTATACTAATGTTAACACAAATCTCATATTCAAATACTTACCTTTCATTCTCAAATAGGCTAAAAAAAGTAAACATACCTGAATTTGATATGATTTCACAAAGTTATTCATTTTCTCAGAATGCCCGTTTGAACTATTCGGAAACGTAAGGATACGCAGATAGATCAGAAAGCATATACAATGCCGACATCCCAAACGTGGTCTTACATGTAATCAAACATCGATGCCGCTATCCCAGACAGGGTCTTACACAAAATTAGATACGATGCCAATGTCCCAAACATGGTCTTACACGCAAAACAAATATTGGAAATCCTATGTCTTGACATATGTATCCTAACTATTCCTAAGGTTCGTATGGGCCTTTTCAGACGTCAGAACTTTGTCAATACTTTCTCAGATAGCATATATTTAGCTTGGACATTCATTCATCACAATTCAACATCAAATGAATAATAATAATTCAATTTAAACAAGCTTTTTGTATATCGACTTACCTCGTAGGGATTCGGATAGATGGAATCGGTTACTCGACGACTTTCGACTTTCCCCGATCTAATTTCGTATTCTTTATTTCTTGATCTATATCAATTCAAATTTAACTTATTCAATCACACATTCATTCCAAACAATCCAGATACACACAATTAGGGCGTTTTGCAACTAGCCCTCACATTTTTACATTTTGACACTTTAGTCCCTAATTCACAAAATCACAAAATACATATAATTTGCTTGTACACAAGCTTAGCCGAATTTTCATAGCTCTCATACAAGTCCATACATTTCATTTATTTCACATTTTAGTCCCTCAAAATAACATTTTTACAATTTAGCCCAAATTACTCAATTTCATAAAAAATCCAAAGATAAAACATGTAAACCCAACATCAAACTTTCATTTATCAACAAATAACTTCACAAAACTCATAATTTCATCAATGGAACATTTCAAAATCATGATCAAAATCAGAAATTGAGGCATGGGTTTGATAGTATACGAAGCAACGATTACAAAAACGTAGAAATTATCAAAAACCGAAATAAAAACGTACCTAAATTAAAGCTTAATATTGCCAAACCCCAGCAAGCCTTTTTCTTTTCTTTCCTTTGTGTTTTTTGGTCATGGATGAATAAATTATCATAATTTCATAAGTTTATTTTAGTTATAATTCATTTAATAATTGTTTTACCATTTTGCCCTTTCTTTAAAACATAAATAAACCATTATAATAAGGCCATATATGTCCACTCATGCTTTTAATGGTCAAATAACATAATAAGGACCTCTCATGTATAAAGCCAAATCAAATAAGCACTTTTAACAAGTAGCAAGCAGCATTTACATTTTATGTGATTAGGTCCTTTTATCAAATTGAGCACACAAATAATCGAATTTTCAGACGAAACTTTCAGATATGCTAATTCACACATCATAAGCACGAAAAATAATATTTAAATATTTTTTGACTCGGATATGTAGTCTCGAAACCACTGTTCTGGCTAGGGTCAAAACTGAATTGTTACAAGTAGCAAGATGATAAAGTACGCATATGGTTATACAAGTTTAATTATTTGATTGAGGTGCCTTTTTGGGCATATTGGTTGTATGCATATGTATCTTATTTGGATAGCTTGATGTTGTATGGTTTGATGTACTTTGGGATGCTTGATGTGGTAAATTGGTTATAGGTCTGTGCATGAATGGGTGAGAAAAATGGCTTGGAAATGGCCTATTTTTCGTCCACATGACCAGGCGACACAACCATGTGTCCCCTGTAGGTTTTTAAAGGTTTGATTTCGAGAGTTACATGGTTTGGCACACGGGCAGGTGGCTTGGTCTGTGACCCAAGTCAGAGAGTTACACGTGCTCGAATATGGTCACATGTCCCTACTTCAAATGTCCACACAGTTTGGCCATACACCCGTGTGACCCTTGTAGTTTTAAAAATTTTCATCTTTTCTCAAAAAATTCTAAATGTTTTTGATTTAGTCTCAATTTGATTTAGGGCCTCGAGGGCCCGTACAAGGGGCAATATTTATGTCATTGATGGAATTTTCTATGATTGATGTTGTGAAGTAAATGATTTATATTTTTGATGGTTTTGAAATGTAAACTCTAGTAATGCTCCATAACACTATTCCGACGATAGATACGAGTTAGGGGTGTTACACTTTCATTCAACCAGATACTATGGCTTGCTTTCATTATCAAATAGAGTCACTTTTTTAGAACTCATTCGAGTAACCTTTTATCTCTACTTTAACTCTAACATATCACTAAACCTTATTTCTTCAAGTATACTCACATATTTGTGTTTCCTTAATAGATAGAGTCATGAAACATACCTTCCTAGGAGGGAGCTTATTGGTAGAAAACCAGAGTTCCAGACTTGTCTTTTTGTGAGGCATCCCCTATCTTTTTAACCCCTCTGTCCTTAAGAAGAAGACAACTCTCCTTAACTTAATTTGAGTGTCCTTTTTACCTAACTGAAGTTTTCATAAGGACTTGATAAATGTCACGTCAAGATTCAATTGTCGTATTAAAAATCTACCACTCCTAAGAAACTTACCTAGTACTCCTTTAGCCTTTATCTCTTCCAGTTCACGTTTGGTTTGTTCCCAACTAGTTTTCCTTACAAATCAACTGGAATGAGACCACATTGGTCACTAGAGGTATTATGCCTTCTTCCATGGCCTCATACCTCATAACCATCCTTTTCGTAACCATCACTTTCGTTTTAGTTATCATCCTAATTTGACTAGGAATCCTTGTCTACTTATTTCCATATTAGGGCCCACCTATTCTATACGCCAGAAATGCATTTGGGCAACTACTAGTAGTTAGTCAAATATTCCTCTCTACGATTCCTTAACTATTCCCATTACAGATGGTTATATAAATAGGGCATTCTTGGTTCATCTATTCTTACACCAAAATGGGCCTTTTCAGATGAACACTTCTTCGCCTGTAATTTTTCTATATAACTATACGCCTAATTCAGAGACTTATACTCTCTTACCATTATTCCTTGAATCGTTTTCCTTAACTTAGGCATAAGTTTCGTTCTTCCAAAATACACTAGACTAAGGCGTTAAAAACATGTTTAGATAGCAACTTATAGTTAATCCCGTCTAACATTGGACACTTAAAACTATCCTTTTAAGCCTCATTCCTATGGACTATATTTCAAACTTTCATCACTTCACCCAATAGGGTTCTCATGAACTTCTCTTTCTGAAATTGATTCATCGCTTTACTTACTTAGAAATCATTCTAAAATTCATACTTCTAGAACAACACCAGATTACTAAGGCTTCATTGAGCGAGATGTTACAACTCTTCTCCTCTTAGGAAATTTTGTCCTCGAAATTTTTCATTCTTCTAATATCTCATTTGATAGCATTAGCTCATCAGAGACAACATTACTTCCTATTTTAAGTTACCAAGTCCATTACTGGCATATCCCTTGAAAATCTCCTTGGAAATCTTCACTTATTTGCTTTTGAATACAAAAATAAATTCTTGGTGACCAAGCACCTGAGTGTATATATTTCACGATTCATTTGGAGAACTGTCAAATTCATATTAGAGAATTTAAACCATTGTCTTAACTTACCTTATCACTAATGATTACCCCTATTTTAGCCTGCCATCTCACACTTATTTCCCTATAGCAGTTCTCATCAACTTACTTAGAGAAGCCAAATAGTTGCCACAGGTTAAACTTCTTATGCAAATGTAGTTTTTGTTTTAAATTGGGCATACATAGCACTTACCATTCCTTGAACTTACTCAAAATCCTTTCTTTACTCTATTAAATTTTCCTTTCGCTTTCATCGTTCGTTCTATAGTTTTCTTTTCTTCTCACTTTCATTTCTTACAAAAAAATTGCTTGATATCCTTTCACCAGGATGTCACCTTTATTCCAAGAAAACTTTGCCTTTAATCCAAGGCTACCCTTTTATCAAAGAAAATATCATTTCTAACCTTTCGGTCCTATATGAATCCCTCAGAGCTTGAGGTTACTTTCATCAAGAATAAGGTTCTTATCATGAAACTAAATAGCCACTTGGAAGCCATTAGAGCGACACTACTTAAAGCTTTATCCATTATTCATTAGTGCCTCGAAACCAAAAGAGACTCTTCAGAAGATCATATGAAATCTCGATAAATACCATGCCACTTGGTGTAAAAAAGACACAACACGCCCACCATGTTGTTTAGTGGCATTTCCTCCCCAATAGCCTACTGGTTGTTTCGTTTCATTTTTACCAACTCTACACAAAAGTAGAGTTTGCGGTACATATTTGAGAGACTAAGCCATGCGCGGCGTGTTATGGGTATAAGGTTCCTTTATCTGCCTTCGTGATTTGAGAATTTTTAGACCATGCTCTAATTGTAACACCCCTTATCCGTGTCCGACGCTGGGATAGGAGATGAGGCATTACCGGAGTTAAGCATAAACAAACATGCAAAACTGGGCCATAAAATTTCTTTTAATTCAAAACTTTTCATACTCATACACATCATCCCTTATTTGGGTCTACGAAGCCCAAAACATACTTTAGAGAGGGTTCGGGACTAAACCGAGAACTTTGGAAAGTTTTGAGAAAACTTAGAAAATTTTACCATAAAAAAGAGTCACACACCCGTGTGGACACAGGGACACGCCCGTATGCCTTTGACACACCCGTGTCCTCAGGCTGTGTAACTCTTTATTTATGATGTCATCACACAAATTGAACCACACGGCCAGGCTACACACTCGTGTCTTTAGACCGTGTCCCTCACACAGTTGTAACACACGGCCGTGTCTCAGCCCGTGTGGCTAACACTTAGCTATTTCCCAAGCATTTATGTTACTCACAATCCTTTACAACCTTGCACAAATCCAAATCACAATTCATGGCATCATTTTAATAAGTAAACACTTTTTATTTAAGACATATTTATCATACTAACATATCCTTTTTCATATAATGCACTTACTCATGAAATACCTAGTCCAAATTCATTAATCCCCATTCATAAGACTTGTCATTTTGATGCCCACTTTTACCATTAAACCAAGGTCAACTTATCCATCAAACACTCATGTTTAACCATCATCATCTAATTTCTAAATCATGCAATTACTTCAAAATTATGACCATCTCGAATGGTCATAAAACATACATCCAACACACATGACATACTATCAATCATGCAAGGCAACCACATAGTTCCGTCATCACATCATAAACATTAAACATAGCATAATTAGCTAAACTTACAAACCATAATCAATATGAGCCACATCTCATGGCCATATACAAATAACTCAATATAGCCAACATATTTGACTAAATCATAATAACACATATCATTTGTCTAGACCCTATACATGCCACTCACTTGAAATTATTAAATATGCATCAATACTCCAAAAGAGGTGACTTGATAGTGTGATGCTGCCTCCGACGATCTCCAACCCTGAGCTGACCTGACAACACTAAGAGAAAAGAAAAGGGGGAGTAAGCTTTACGCTTAGTAAGTTTGTATGAAAATAATAAGCAGATTATTAACAAGTTCTTGCCAATTTCTCATTATTTATTCATATTCTAGTCAGGCTATTTCTCGAGTCACAGTTGGTAAATCATTTATATCTAGAGCTACAAAACTCCAATTTTAGATCTGCTAATTTTTCTAGAAACTAGACTCACCTATATTCTTACCATAAAATTTTCAGAATTTTTGGTTTAGCCAATTAGTACAGTTTATTCATTAAATTCGCCTCTATTTCGCTATCTGATAGTTCTAATCTTTCTTTACTTAAAATTAATTATCTTATAATACGAGACTCAGATAAGTTCCTATCTATTTCTCTTGAAAATAGACTCATTAAGAATTTCAAGCATATAAATTATAACTCATAATTATTTTTTTATAATTTCTAATGATTTTCCCAAATCAAAATAGGGTATTCTGAATCATTCTAACTCTGTCTCTTATAAATTCAAATTTCACATAATATGAAATTCTTTTACTTACACTGTTTCTTCTTTGCAAAACTAGGCTCGATAATTTTTAATTTCATATTTTATCCACCCTCTAATTCAATTTCCAAATTTTTGGTGGATTTTAAAGTCGACTACATCTCTCGCCCAAGGTCATTTTAGTGTCACAATGATGTTAACTAAGTTCATACACCTTCATATACATATACACATGAACACATACATACTTATACACATAAACACATATATACATACCTTTCATAAAAACATCATTTTCCAAAGTACTCACATGAATTCAAATACGTACCTGTGCCCGTTCGCACATAATCATTTAGTACACTTATTTACCATCGAATTTCATATTACTTTTCTCTTTCTTTCCCGTTGAACACTCGAAATAAAGATTAGATATTCGGATGTAATGCACCAAAGTGCCTGAATGTAGCCTTGGCTACCAGAAAGGATGTGCACCGAAGTGCCTCATATCATAGAATCACATGCCGCTCTCAACGAGGGCTACTCAAAGAGCTAAAGAGTATCCGAACACAACTCAGAATACCCAGCACTTGGACCCTAGCATGTATCACATATCAAATAAGCTCATAAATGCTACTCACGGGGCTATTCAAAGAGCTAAAGAGTATCCGACACACTCAGGATACCCAGCACCCAGACCAAAGCATATATCACATATCTATCCTAGTGACATGTCACTTGTATCATAAGCTATTCCTAAGGTTCAAACGAGATTTTTAATTACAAATCTTCGTCGGACATATTCGGAATGTCCATCTCATCTCACATAGCAATTATCATATATTCATAAATCATTGAAATAACTTTCATCACATTAGCATAGCATGTTATATCATCAAGTAATCATATAAACACATTAATCATATAATCATCATATATTTCATGCATTACTAGTCATGTATCTTTATTTCATATCATATTTCCACATCATATACTCATTCCATCAACTTTTCAATATAGTCCATCATACAATTTATGCCATAATAACAAGGGATTTAATTCATACATAATAGTGCCTTATTATTAACAGAAAAACTTACATTAAATACGAAAATAACAAAATTACCAATTTAGCCCCTAACCTTGTACTTCTTCGATTTAAGCCCAAATCTTGGTTTCCTTGATCTTACATTTCAAATATAGCCTATTTAGGACTCACATTATTCAAATTGACCCACAAATCATATTTGAAAAATTTATAATTTTACCCCTAAACTTTCACATATTTGCAATTTAGTCCGTAGGCTCGTAAAATGAAATGTGTTCAATTTCTTGGTTACCCAAGCCTAGCCGAACCATATTCAAGCTTATGGCAGCCTACATTTCTCATTAAAATATATTTTTAGTTACCCATTTTACACCTTTTTCAATTTAGTCCTTTTTAGCCTTTTTCATGAAAAACACTTAGTAAAAGATGTTAAACACAGTCCAATCTTTCATATTCTACAGTTAAACATTAAAATACTAACATGTAATGCATGGGTAAATTTTTAAACATGAACCCTAGCTCAAAATAATGGTAAAAATAGATAGATCATGATATCGGGACTTCAAAAATGCTTAGAACATTAAAAACTGGGTTTAGAAGCACTTACTATTGAGTTTGGAAGTTTGGAAACCCTGGCAATGGTGTTTTTCATGAGAATTTCGGCCCTTAGGAAGAAGATAGACACATTTGGCTTTTAATTTTGTCTTTTAGTTCATTTTACCCCTAAATAACCAAAATGCCCTTTTTACTATTCTTTCAAATTATACCCTTTCAAGCCCATTTTTGTCCAAAATTTTTAAAACTTGGTCAAATTACTCATTAAAGACCTCTAATTAATAATCCAATACAATTTCATGCAAAATGCTTCTAGAACACAAGTTTTACAAATTATTTGATTTAGTCCTTAAAGTTCAATTAGGCACTTTTCACATAAAATTTCCTCATGAAATTTTCACACAAGCATAGAAACATATCATAGACTTTATAATAATCATAAAATAAATATTTCCACATCGGTTTTGTGGTCTTGAAACCACTATTCTGATTAGGCCCTAATTCAGGATGTTACACTAATACCAAATCTTGTAACACTCTCGACCTAACTCAATCTATCGAATCCAAATCTCGAGTGTTACCTCCTTCTATAGATGTAACTTAAATTTTTTTCTTCCTTATTCATTGTTGTAAATGTCTCTATAAGTGTAACATAATATTTTATTGAGGTAAATTGTATGGTTACATTTACATTTCGCCTATGTAAAAACTGCTATCTATGGCTACTATAGAGTTTGTTGTAAAAAGACAATGTAAGGTTATCATTTCGACTCAATAAAATTTTAGACTTTCCTACTTTATCTCTTAGTCTACTGGATTTACATTGGGATACTACTTATTAAACTTCAGCATAGACTCAGACACGACATTTAACTTCCTATGTATGCATAACAGGCCAGCACGTGGCTTCCTTGGCATAGCCCTGGCATCGTCTCTCAACACATATTCCTTTACAAACTTGGAAATAGAAACTATTGTTGTAAGTTCGTAACAACTTAGAGAGTTAAACCTTAGAATACCTTTTCATTTATTCTATGTTGAATATGTTATTTTGCACATCCTTGGGGTATTTCTTGACCTTCTTTCTTGGCAGGTACAATACTAAGGCTACCATCTTTATTTCTTGTGAACCATTTTCCCCTCTGTCGAGCGTACTATACTTAACCTCTCTTTACTTTCTATATTCTTTCTTAAGTTTTACCTTATTATCAGACTTAATATCTTTTTTCCATACTTACTAGTCTTACCATTTTCTTCGATCGAGGTAGACTACGCCCAATACTTAACTCAAAATTTGCCCAGATCCTCCTTACTTTAGTGCACTCTCTATACATAATTTCAACATATAACCTTCCCTCGCTGCATACATTATGTCACATCCCAAAATTTTAATAGCTAATTTTAGTTTATAGACAAGCTTGAGAAGCAACCTAGTGGTTAAACACCTTTTGTAACTCCTTAGTGAACCAAGTACAAGTCTCCATGTTCTCAATTTAAAAAAAAAATTGATTAAATGTTGTCAACCAAGCAATGCAGCTGTCCATGCACGCTTGTGTAATTTCTATTTCAAATTGCTTAGTAACTCTTTTTTTTAAAATTCCTAAGAGTAACTTCCATAGTAAAGTGTTATTAACTTTTCTAACACCTTTGTCCCCTCTTGATTGTTTTGCTGGAAGGTTGCTCACCTTGTGTAGTCCCACCTATCATCTCACCGCCTTTCATTATTTTTTCAATTTTCATTCATATTTTCTCTCTTTGCTCCTCCTTATTCACCACTTTTCATTGCCTAAGTTTGGTTGCTCCTCCTTGATCTTCTCATTTATTTGCTTCATTTTACCTTAACAAAATGAATCACCACCCATCAACCACCACTATTTCATTAAATCACCACCACCGAACCACCATACCAACACCCTTCAACTACCTTGAAACACTATTTTCTTCTATAGCTTTTCTTATTCTTTCTTTTTTTTATTCCAAAAAATCATTGACTTTTTTTTCCTTTCTTTTTTTCCCACACAATATTACTGTAACACCCCTAACTCGTATCCGTCACCGAAACAGGGTTACGGAGCATTACCAAAGTTTACAGAATAATTACGGATATTTCACATCATTTACTATTCATGTCCGATACTAATCATATTGTCCCTTAAAAGGGCCCTAGAGGCCTAAAATAAACATTAGAATTAAATCGGGAATTAAGCAGGATTTCAGAAAATTTTTCATGAAATGTCAAAATTTTTCCTAGATGTAAGGCTCACATGCCCGTGTGGCCAAGGGACACGCTTGTACATCAAGCCATGTCCTACCCCGTGTAACTCTCTGACTTGCATCACACAGCCAAGTCACACACCCGTGTGCTAAGCTGTGTTACCCACACGGCTGAGACACACGCCTATATCTCTGCCAGTGTGCTCAGTTCTAAGCATTCTGTTTCTAAAATTTAAGATGCAGGGGACACACGGCCAAACCACATGCCCATGTGCGAAGCCGTGTGTCACACACGGTCAAGACACACGCCCGTGTGTCTTCCTGTGTGGACAAAATAAAGCCATTTCCTAGCTTTATTTTTCACCCCTTTTAGCCTTGCACCTATACCAACGCTTATACAAAATTTATCACATTCACCGGCCACATTTTCATACCAAAATTTAAGTCTTATACATGTCAATTTATACTCATATTTATCTAGATACAATGTTCACATTTGTGCATATTGTATCAAATATGCTAATTTAATTCCTTCATACATATCTCATTATGATTCCTATTAATCAATCGTTTTCAAACATATACCATGATATAGTATTTTATACATAAACACCAAAAACATGTTCATAACTAGCCATTCCAATAGCTAGTCATTAACAAATATTTAAATGCCATTCCTTGGCCAATTTAACCTATACATGCCATTATACCACGATTGTTTTACCTTATATATCAAATTGAGTCGATGGATAGTGTGGGTGATCTCCGTCGGGCTTCCAATCTAACGAGCTTACGATTTACTATAGAATAGGGAAAAATAAAACAGAGTAAGCATATAGTGCTTAGTAAGTTCATATAACTTAGTAATTAACTTAACAACGATCTATGTTAAAGATAAACATGTAAATCACAATCAACCATTCAATCTCAAGCCCTAACACATATTCTCATCACCCTTATTAGTAACTTATTTCATATAAACATCAAGAAACACATATATGAGTTCAACAATATTTGGATTCTCATACACATATGTTTTCCACATCATGTATTCATATAACATATATACAAATTATTTTCATATTTTTCGAGTACATTCTATAATAATTCATCTCGAGTTTTAGTATATTTCATGTTAGAACTTTGCTCATTATTCAACTGAAATATTGATAATCACATAGATAATACACTCAGATGTACAAATCTATTATCATAGATGAATGTATTCATTAAACAAATTTCCATGTTCATATATCGTAATTTCATACTTTTATATTTCATAAAACATCATTTTCATGTACTTCATGCAAATACATGTAAAAACCCATTTCTTTTCATTCTAGGATTTTACCTATTGAATTATTGAAAATATCGATGGTTACTCAGGTGATACACACAAAGTGTACAAATCAGTAAATCCATCAATTCATATTTAGGAGTACCCATTTGGGCACTTAACCAGGAAACACACTCTCGAGCCACATTTCATATAACGGGATTTCCAGTCCAGGCTAAATCCTTTCTGTAACATATGCTCAGAAAAGCTCAATTTGTAACACCCCTAACTCGTGACCGACGCCGGTGTCGGACACGAGGGGTTAACGGCCAAACCCTCTCAAGATACCAACCAATTTGACATTTCCAGTCAGGCTGGAAAACTGCATCACCGTCGCCTTAAAAATCATATCTCGAGTTTCAAAACTCAGAAACTGGTTTTGTAAATTTTCCCTGAATTTAGACTCATATACCCATCCATGGATTTATTTTTAGAATTTTTGGTTGGGCCAATTGGTACAGTTTATTAGTTAAAGTCACCCATGTTACAGGGACCGACTGCTCTGACCTTCGCGCGTTACAACTTGAATATCTCCCTGTACAGGGCTTTAATACTGGTGCCGTTTGTTTCTAATGAAACTAGACTCAAAATGGAATCTTTACATATAAGGCATGACTCCTAATTCTTTCTGGATAATTTATGGTAAATTTTCAAAGTCGCGACAGGGGACCCAGAAACCGTTCTGGCCCTGTCTCACGAGAACCTTAATATTTCTCAGTATACCGCTCATATGGTCGTTTCGTTTCATCCATATAAAAATAGATTCATCAAGGTTCAGTTCCATAATTTACTCACTATTTAATTCTACTTCTACTATTTTTAGTGATTTTTCAATCTCATCTCACTGCTGCTGTCCTCAACAGTTACTGCAGTAGACTATGCCAATTTCATGAATTTTTCCTTGGCCTTAATCATCCATCATACATGACACAAATTATGGCCACCTTATCAAGATTTGAGTTTCTAAGACTCGTGGCTATAGGTTCTAGCATCCCACTCGACGACCACATGGGCCATTTTCACATGGCTTAAAGTTTACAACCCACAATTCGACAAAATATAATAGCCTATACATGCCAAATGTTCTTCAACAACAAAAACAATACCACAAGATTTCAGCGGTGTGATGACTTCAACGACGGTCCCGATCACGCAAACAATACGAGTCCGAGAGACCTAAAATGGGTGACAAGAAAACACCGAGTGAGTTTACAACTCAGAAGTCATAAGCATTCATCAATCCACGATAAAGTTACTACAACATGAAACAATAAACGAGGCTAGGTACTCATCCATATCGAATCTATACCATAATTCCTCGGACCTTTCGGTCCAATCTCATACCAAGTCATACATCCACATTTCATATTCTACACAACAAGATATTTGAGGCATTTTCACACACTAACTCATTTCCACCACAATCATACAATTTCAATCATCACATAGATTTAAGGCTTACCAAATTCAACCCCGAGCATGAACATATTTTCTATTCGTCAAGAGCTCGAGGTACTTACCCGATCCGCTTCGGATTAGCTCGATAATGTCGCACACTCAGTGCCAATTGTAATGCAAGAACATATAGTGAATCCGCACACTTAGTGCTATATGTATTCAACTCGCACACTTAGTGCTATATAATCAAACTCGCACACTTAGTGCTGTACAATTTTAAACCCGCACACTTAGTGCCAATCTTGTCACCGTGTCCATTTATACCCGCACACTTAGTGCCGAGACCAATACCTTATGTATTTTGCTGCCTTTATACATTCAACAATGGCATCATTCCATACACATACATTTCCATTTACACACCAACTCATTTAAACACATTTGCATATATATATTGATCATTTAAATCAACACCAAATATACGCTTAATGACTTACCTTGTGTTGGGTAAAACAGTCCAAGTCGGCTACTCGATGACCTTCGTCTTTCCCTTGCTTGATTCTCCTTCTTTAACTCCTTGAGCTTAATCAATAAATCAACTAGTTTAACCCTCTTGCTAAACATTCATAATTCAATTACACATGCATATGTATGTTTGTATATTTGGCAACCATCCTCACTTATTACCCATTTGGTCAACAATCTAAGCCAAGATAAGGCTTCAATATGGTTGCCTCTAAACGAATACATGCACACCAATCTACTTCCTTTGGCCGAATATGCATGTCTATGTGGAGGCTAACTTTACACTTAATACTACACAAAAAAAAAAAAACAGCATACATTTTCCTAATTAACGATTACATATTGTAGTTCTATACACATCTCTCATTTATTTCATAACCAAACAACATCACAAGCAAATAGACACCTTAAAATAGTATACATGTCATACCAATTCATCATGTGCAAACATATATTCATGTAGGTGCAATGGCGAATTCTCAAGTGGCTTATATCCAAATATACACACATATCCAAAGCTTAAATCTTACTTACCATGCAACATGCATGAATCATACTTATGGATACAACATGGCGAATACCACAACACCATACCGTTTCAATTTGGTCATGGTTAAACAAAGAACTTAGTATCTCATTCAAAATGCTAAAAGAAAATCTAAGAATCCTCAATCCACCATCACATGAATCATTATCAAGCTTGATATTTAGCATGCAATGGCATTAACACCATATCCACTTTGGCGAATTTCATTCCCATGACATAACAAAGATTTGAACCATGGGCTAACAAGAACATCAAGCTAGCAACTAAAATATACATGAATCTCATGGCAAAACATCAAACTTACCTTAATCTAGGTACAAGTATGGCCAAACCTCCTCCTAAACCTCTTCCAAACAAACATGAAACAAGAATTCCTTCCTTCTTCCTTAGAATTTTCAGCCCAAAGGAAATGAAAATGATGAACAAAAATTCTTCTTTCTTTCTCCACACTCACGACAATGGGCATGCATGAGACCATTTTTTCTTTTTTTTTTGTTCCTTTCATTATTAAATTCCCATGCTCACTATTTTATTTTTTCTTACATACACCATTGTCCCAACATGTTTTATGACATGTTTTACCCATAATCTCTTGTCATGGCCGGCCACTAACTATTAGGGGGAAATTTGACATGCAAGTCCTCCCCTTTGACTACATGCACTATTAGGTCCTTATAGATTAGCCTATCACTTTTCAAAAGTGTCACACAAGTCCTACTAACTGAATTCACAAGCTATCGGCTAAATCGAAGCTTGAAATTTTCACACATTCACAATTACATATTCTAGACAATAAATATTACGTTCAAACATTTCGGTGACTCGGTTTAGTGGTCCCGAAACCACTTCCCGACTAGGGTCAATTTTGGGCTGTCACACAATTAGGATTACCAGTCCAAGCTAAATCCTAATTTTAACATATGCTCAAGAGGGATTATATCAGGATTACCCGTCTGAGCTAAATCCTATCTGTAATGAGGTCAATAGGATTACTCGTCCGAGCTACATCCCATTAGCAACAAATGCAAGACCTTATTCATTTCGGGAAATCACATATCCACTGATTTTTCATTTATTCAAATGGAATTTGACATTTATCAGGAAATTGTTGGGTATGTGATCAATCTCATATATTTATGCATTTATGCAATTAAAATGTTCACATTCAACTCAAGCATAAAAATAACATTCCTATCATTTATCACTTATCGGGTATTATCATTTATTTCAGGCACTTTCATTTATCGGGCTTTAACAAATATGTGATCATTTCACATATTTATGAAATTTATACAATTTACATAAACAACATTTAATTCAAGCATATAAACATATACAATTTAGTTCTATGAACTTACCTCAATAAGTGTTCGTGTACATAAAGTCTACTAATCCGTCATTTTCTCCTTTCCTCGTTCTAACTCCATATTCGATTTATCTGGATCTATGCGAGTAAAATTTAAAATCAATTAAATGTAATTCATACTCAATTTCATACTCAATTTAGTCCAATTTGCACTTTAGGTAAAATTACCATTTTACCCCTAAACTTTAAATAAATGATGATTTCGTCCCTAGACTCAGAAAATAAAATTCATGAAATTTAATCCATGTTCCGAGCCTAACCGAATTTTTCATGTAATATTTTCAGCCCATATATTTCATAAAAATCAGATTTTTTTTTGTGGATTTCTCATTTTTACAATTTAGTCCCTAAATCAAGTTTTCATCAAAATTCACTTTGTAAAAGTTGTTTATCTATCAACAACCTTTCATTTTGTACCATAAATTTCATAATTTCAGCATATTCATCCATGGTAAAAATTCTATACTTTGATATATTTTCAAATTGATCCCCAAAATAAATAGATTAAGTTACCCCGATCTCAAAAATATAAAAATTACTAAAAACAGGGCTTGAATACTTACCTAATTTGACCAAGTCCTAAGGTTTCCATCCAAAATATTTGGGGAATATAATGATAAATGATGATATTTTCATCTTTTATTATTCATCACCTTTATTTTTTTATTCTTTCAATTTTGTCCTTTTCTTTAATTTTATTTTCCATGGATGAATCATCATCCTTAATGACTAAGCATTTTTAATGGTATAATTACCATATAAGGACCAACAATTTAAATTTCTATAGCTATTTAATCCCTTTAGCTATTAGAACTCAACTTTTGCACCTTGTGCAATTTGGTCCTTTTTCAATTTAAGCATGTAATCGATAAAATTTCTTTACGACATTATTATCATATTATAGACCATAAAATAATATTAAAATAAATTTTATTTCCGAAATTAGATTTATAGTCCCGAAATCACTGTTCTAATTTCTCTAAAAATGGGCTTTTACAATTACTTTTGTTATTCATAGTCCAAATCTTTCTCGTATAATTTTAATCTGTATATTGCCGTTTCTTCTCTTCATCTTGGAGTGGTTCATCATCATTCATCATTTGACATCTTTGGTAACCATTGTATTTTTTGTATCACCTTCTTCTATCTCTTTTTATCCATCCTATTTTTCTTTTTACATATCACTTTCATTTGTTTAATTCTTTCTTTTCCACCAATGATTAGATTCTCAAAATCCATTAGATCCTCAATAATCATAACATCCCTTTCTAATTTTTGGAAATAAGTGTGCAAGTAATAAGAGGAAGTATGTTTTATGACTTCTAAAAGAAACTGTTAGTTTTTGTCCAAAAATTTCTAATGTCATTAAGGATTGAATAAATACAATCTAACTATCATAGATGTGATAGAGAGTCCTAACCTTAGGAGTTTGTTCTATTTATTTCCTTTCCATATCTCACAAAAAATTTTAAGGACTATTTTCATCATTGGACTTCACAAAATTAGCTATCATGCAATCAACTCAATAATGATATAACAAGAAATTCTTATTACTTACTAGAAGGCATGAAATGCTATGGCAATTAAGTATGTCTATAAGGATAACATATAACAACGAATGATGCAATGTTACACTAAAATTTAAAATGGATGCTATACCCCCAAATTTAAGGGATGCATCGTCTTCAATGCATGAGACTTAAAATTAAAAAAATGCAGTGTGATTTATTTATTTAATAGAGGGAAAAAGAAACTCGCTAACGACTTGTGGTGATGGTACTCACTGCCTCCGGGTTGATTTTCTTGCCATACACTTTTATCTTAGCTTTCTTTTAAATGACTGAATGGGTGGTTCCTCCTCTTCCTTGTTAGACTCGATGATCTCATCAATGATTCGATGGATTTCACGATCTTGTTCAAACATGACTTGTGTTGGCGCAGGTGGGAAAACTTCAACACTGTCCTTTTGTGGTGTAGGTGTAGGGGTGGTTTCATTTTGTTTTTCTTCCTCGCCCTCAGTATTCACAAACTATATTTTCTTTGGTTCCTTTTCGGCTACTTTCCCTTTTTTAGGATTTTATCTCACAGTTGTAGATTTTGCTTGTAGCATCCTATACCTAGCCTAGTTGCGAAGCCCAAATATCCGAATGCCACACCACCATCTCAGGTTGTACTTACAGTAAATTGTCACGTTATTAAGAAATCATCCTCTTTATTAGTGATCTTATAATTTTTGCAATCAAACATATATCAATCATCATTGAAACATGTCAAACATACTTTAATTAAAATTATGTTAATAATTAAACATGCATTAGGACAACTTACAAAAATTTCCAAGACAATCACATAGGTATCAATATTGTAATAAAGGTATCGATACTGTATGAAAAATTTGTACCAAAATTGTTTACTATTTCTTGTTTAAAAACCCAAATC
This sequence comes from Gossypium arboreum, assembly GCF_025698485.1. NCBI lineage: Eukaryota > Viridiplantae > Streptophyta > Magnoliopsida > Malvales > Malvaceae > Gossypium > Gossypium arboreum. The sequence continues at coordinate 18,531,702 of NC_069071.1, forward strand.
TCGAAACCTACCGATACCATTGCCAAAGTATCGATATTTCTACCCTGAGTATCAATACTCGTGATAGGGTATTGATACCAATTACAATCAATTACAATTCTGACTTCCTGCACATTTCAAATCACAGAGGTATCATTTTTGCAATACGAATATCGGTACTTTTGCTTCAGACCAGAAAAATACAACACACATATACATATAAGTAATTCCAACATGTACCAAATCATCATGCTATCATATCATCATCAAATAAATGTCAAAATGGCTGTAATACAAGTCTTAAACATCGAAAGTACGTCTGAGCTATAATCAACATAATACGAAATGAATCTCATAAACTTTGGAGCATATAGTCTATGGAAGCATCCAAGAAAACATGACAAATATCAGTAAAAGTCTACCACATTGCCTTATCCCCAAAACATAAACAAATAAAAATAACACCTATGAAATAATGAAAAATGACTTTCCTGGATCACCCCTTGGAGCCACACCGCTTACACCGGCACATAACTAATCTACAATGGTTTAAAAGGAGTGGGTGAGCTTAACAAGCTAAGTGAATGCTCAGAATAACCACAATGAAAATAATTCATTAAGCATCAATGAAACAACCATATAGCATAACCTCAACAATTCCAACTCTAGTCTCATATTATACTTACTCGTGCATTATTACTAGTGCTTTTATATGGTAATCATATCCACTTTTAAGCATATATCACATTACAAATATAATCACATAACATTCAAGAATTTATCGCAATACTCATAAACTTGTTTACGGATAAATTGGATAATGGTCACATGTCATATAAACACATATTCATAATTTAAGATAATTTGCCACTTAAGCTATAAAACAAAAAAAAATGAGTTTTATTATCACTTATTGGATGCACGGATCTCTAACACACCAATTAGAGTCATAGAGTCAAACATGTCCCAAAAGTAAAGCATAAAGCTAACACTCTCCTTATTTCCCCTCACATGTCCCGTTGAATGGAGCTAAGCTCACATTCTAAACACTCACCAGTTACGCTTCCACCGAAAAGGCGAAAGCTCAAACTAGCTTTTCCTTACTTTTATCTCTACCTGTAGAAAGTCTTATGAATCCTAAAGTTCAACACAACAATTCACACAACAATGAGTTCAATGATTAGTTAAGAACACACCACAAGCAATCAAAAACATAAGCCTAAGCTATGTTCCCATGTAACCAAAACTTATAACATAGCAAACTTTAAATTCAAATATCTTGATCTATACTTAATCTTTTCCCCTAAAACCAATTCCATTCATCTTATAATTCACTAATGACTAATCCCCAACCTTTAAACTACAATAAAATACTAAATTCATAGTATCAACTTTTTCGACATGTTTTGTGGCTATTTTTCGAAAATTCATTAGAACTTAAGAGATCTTTAACGAAACTTCAAAATAAGTTTAGAAACTTTCTAATTACATCAAAACTAACTTAAAAACACTTCAAAACTATATTTTTTTCTGATATCCCAAAATCCACCATTAATGACCTAATTTTTTATTTTTATTTAAAACATGTGATTTAATGGCTAAAAACTTAGTTTTAAAGACTAAATAACATTTAAAACTATTTAGGATTTGAATTTTTACCTTAGACTACGAAAAACTAAGTGTTTGATCAAAAAATTGAAAAACTCAAAAACATGACATTACAGAAAACTATGGTGTTTTCGGTTTTTTTCTTGGTTTCAATGGAGTTTTATGACTATGAGGATGATAGAAATCAAAGGAATAGAGTTTAGGAATCAAAATTGATTAGGAGAGCCTCCTTCAAACCAAGGACGAAAAAATACAATAATAGGGAAGAGACTAACATGAAATTTATAGGTGGGGGATGAAATTAGAGTGATTTTTAAAATTTGGTTTAATTGTCTTTTAAAAACTCACAAATTTGACCCTTTTACAAATTAGTCCAATTTTCAAATTTGAAGGTCTTTAAAACTATTTTTTTTTAAAAAAAAATTGATTTAATTTTCTAAAATCCATAGTAAAAAAACATTATCGATGAGCCATGGCACGAAATTTTGAGCACTTTAAGGCTAAAATTCCTAAACTACCCTCGAAACTTCTAAGCCCAATTTTGGGGTGTTACAATTCTCCCCCTCTAAAATAACCTCATGTATTCTCTTTGACGATCGTCTAGGTGCACCATCAGAAGTCCTTTTACCCGATTCAGTTGCCACAGAATGAGCTGGCTCAGCCAAATTCTACTAAAAAACCTTGGCCTTTTACACTAACTCACCAAATAACTCAATGTTCTAAGCTACCAAGTAAACCCTAATCTCATGATTAAGCCCAAAATGAAACCTCTTTCAATGGTCCCTCTCAAAAGGAGCCATATCTAGAGCATACTGACAAAGTTGCACGAACTCAACCTGTGATATCCCAAATTAGGGCCTAATCGGAATAATGGTTTCGGGACCACAAATCCAAGATAGAAATAATTATTTTATGATTATTTTGAGGTCTTTGATATGATTTCATGATTGTGCAAAAATTTCGTGAATAAATTTCATGCATAAAGTGCTTAATTTGAAGTTAGGGACTAAATTGAATAAGTTACAAAACTTGCATTCTAGAAGTTTCTAGTATAAAATTGCTTTGAAATATTAATTAGGAGGTCTTAAATAGCAATTTGACCAATTTATAAGTTTATGGACAAAAATTGGACATGGATGGAATTTTTGAAAGTTTAGTAAGGAAGGGCATTTTGGTCATTTGAATATTAAATGAAATAAAATGGGAAAAATAACACAAAAATGATCATCTTCTCCATAAGTTGCTGCCAAATTTTGCTCTCCACCATAGTTAGGGTTTCAACACTTTTAAGCCTTGATTGTAAGTGATTTCTATGCCCGTTTTTAATGTTCTTTACATTTTTGAAATCCTCGTAGCTCGGTTTACCTATTTCTACCAATATTTTGAGCTAGGGTTTATATTTAAAATTTTACCCATGGATGATATGTATGAATTTTGATGTTTTATGGTAGAATATGAAGTTTGAGATTGTGTTAAACAACTTTTGCTAAGTGATTTTCGTAAAAACGAGTAAAATGACATAATCAGTAAAAATACCTAATATTCATAAGTACATGTTAGAGTGTGAATTTGATGTTGCTATAGAAGGGAAAAATGATCAGCATGTCATAAAACATAAGAAAATAGGATGAGGTTTAATTTACGAGCCTTGGGGCAAAAGTGTAAATATGTGAAAGTTTAGGGGCAAAATGATAATTTTGCCAAAGTTCGTACTAGGGGCTATTTTGATGAATGTGTGTATTAAATAAATTAATTTGGTGAAAAGAGATTTGAGTCGAGATCGAGGGAAAATAAAGTTTACAAGGAATAGGCTCGACTATTCTCATTTTGTATCGAGGTAAGTTCATATATAAATATTGTGATATAACTGTTATTTTAAATCATTTAATGCTATTTATACGATATTATGATTGTTATCATGCAATTCTATGCTTTGTGGTCATTGTTGGACAACATGCAAAAATTTTATGAATTATGTGAAAAATGTGAAAGACTACCGAAGTATCATCATTGGTATTCCAAGGAGAATGGTAAAAGAGTGCGAACGAGGAAAGTCCCGTTGAACTTTAGGAATAGATTCAGATATTTGGGCATCCGAACTCGTTGAGTTGAGTCCGAGTTCGTGAAATGTAACTAGGCATTCGAGCTCATTGAGTTGAGTCCGGGTTCACTTATGGATGCGAACATCCGAACTCGTTGAGTTGAGTCTGAGTTCGTGAGATGTAACTAGGCATCCAAACTCATTGAGTTGAGTCCGAGTTCACTTATGGATGCGAACGTTCGAACTCGTTGAGTTGAGTCCGGGTTCGTGAAATGTAACTAGGCATCCGAACTCGTTGAGTTGAGTCCGAGTTCACTTATGGATGCGAACGCCCGAGCTCGTTGAGTTGAGTCCGAGTTCGCTTATGGGCGGGTTACATGGTAGCTTGGATACATATGTGGCACTTATGTGCAGACTTTCCATGTATCCGAGTTATATTCTGATGTATTCAACGGGTAAAATTCTAGTGAAATGGAAGAATACTCAAGATGCAAGTGACGTATTGGTAAGTGTTGTGGAATGGGCACTTTGGACAGGTATGTACTTAACCCTCGGGTTGAGACTTGATACGACAACAATAATGTAGTAAGAGATGAATGATGAATAGAAATGTGATATATGTTTTGGTGATATTATGCTAATGTTGGTTGGTATAATTGCTTTGTTAAGTTATTTGTTATTTGCATGTGAACTTACTAAGCATTTATGCTTACTCCCTCCCTTCCACTCTTTCTAGTTTTGACAAGCTGGTTTGGAGATCAGGACGGTCGGAGGCATGCTTACACTATCAACGGACCATCTCAGTATGGTGGCTTGCATATTTTGGGAATATGGCATGTATAGCATTATAATCCTTTTGTGTATATAATCTTATTATATAGATCATGGATGGCATGGAAATGTTTGAGAATGATTAGCTATTAGAGTGGCTAATCGAGATTATATTTGATAACACGAATGCTTTATGTGCTAACTAATCTATGGAAATCCATAAAATGGTGAAATTAGCTATAAAACAAAATCACACAGCAGCAGTGACGTGAGTTTGAAAAATCACTAAAAATAGTAGAGATAGTATTAGATTTTATGGAATTGAATCTTAATGAATATATTTTCATGTGGAAGAAACAAAATAGGTAAAAGAGTTGTATTTTATGAAATATTTACGTTTTGGTGAAATAGGGTCAGAGCAATTTCTGAATCCCCTATTCTAAATTTAAAAATTCACCATAAATTGTAACAAAAACAATTAAGAGTTGTACCTTACGTGTATGAAATCCCTATTGAGTCTAGTTTTGTGAGAAATAAACAGCATAGTCATTGAGACTCTGGACAGGGATATATCTGATCCGTAATACACAGGGGTCGGAGTAGCCGAACCCTGAAACAGGGGAGAATTTAACTAATAAACTGTACTAATTGGCCAAACCAAAAATTCTAGAAAAAATTTAGTAAGTAGATATATGAGTATATTTTCAGTGAAAATTTATGGAATTGGATTTCGAGTTTTGTAGCTCGAGATATGGATTTTTTAGCGACTGTGACGCAGTTAGCCAGCTTGTCTGGAAATTCTAAAATAAATTGTTTGAGTTGTTTAATTAATGAATTAAGTCCGTTAACACCTCGTGCTCGACTCTGGCGATGGTCTCGGGTACGAGGGCGTTACACAACCTGTAACACCCCTCAACTGTATTCAACACTAAAATAGGGTTACAGAGTATTACCAAACTTATAAAACTTTCAATTCACATATAATTTCACATTTCATGCAAACATTATTCAAACTCAAGCGTAATGCTCCTATAATGAGCCTATGAGGCCCTAAACATGCTTTGGGAGCAGTTTGAGACTAAATCAATAGCTCAAGATATTTTTATGAAACTTAGATAACTTTTCTCAAAGATAACTTTTTGCAAAACAGGGGACACACGTCCATGTGGCCCGGTCGTGTCTCTCACACGGCCAACAGACACGCCTGTGTCACAAGCCGTGTGGACATTTCAAATGGGAGCACATGGCCGTGTCCCAGCCCGTGTCCAACCACGTGTAATTCTTTGACTTGGGTCACATGGCCAACACACACGCCTACGTGGCTAGCCCCTGTGTCTTAAAAAAAGGCCATACATGCATGTGTGCTAGGCCGTGTGCTAACCCGTGCCAAACCTGTTTGGTATATTGACTTATGCCACAGGGCCAAGTCACACGCCCATGTGTGAGGCCGTGTGGAGCATACTGACTAGATTTTAATTTTAGCACCAGGGAACACACGACCATGTAACATGACCGTGTGTCACACACAGCTGAGACACACGCCCATGTTTCTACCCGTGTGGACAAAAATAATCTATTTACCAAGCCAATTTGCCGCCCAAATTTGAATATACCTACACCACATCAATTTGCACCATTCCATGGCATAAATAGGCATTTAAACCAGCCAATTCAAACCTAATTCATGCATAAAATTTCTCAATACACACAAGTTGCAAAATAGATCAATCCATTCATACCTAAAATCTTATAAACTTAGATCATCTATATGGCTACTCAAAACATGCATTCTTTACCTTGATTGCCAAACAAATAACATCCCTAATATCAACATTCACTTCCATAATACCAACTACTAATAAGCATCATCAAAATCAACCTCAATTTACATATCATAAACATTATGCACATACACATATACACAAGTAAATTTACTCAAAATAAGCCAACTCTCATGGCTATTATATACAAACTAAGACATATACATTACAAGCCATTCCAAATGGCCAAAGTCATTACCAAAACATAACCAACATGGTCAAAGTTTCTATACATGCCATATACTTAAAATACTAAGGTTCATAGGTACCGAGTGATAGGTGGATAGTGTGAAGCGATCCCTGACGATCCCCGAATTTGATCTAGCTTGATAACACTATAAAACAAGGAAAAAAATAAACAAAGTAAACTATAAAGCTTAGAAAGCTCGTATGAAATAATCTTAATATAATCATATCCACAAACTCAACAATTGATTATAGATACATGAATTCACATCAACTAACAAACCTTTCAATTACTCATTCACAAAACTATATACTTTTTCAACATTTCTTTCGATTCAAAGCTAATATGGTTTATGCACATTCCTGTACCATCTCGTACCAATCTCATCTCAACCATATCATTCATTTACCCGTTGAACCATTCGGAATAGAAGTCGGATACTCAGGAGTCTTGCACACTAAGTACCTATACTATAGCCCGAAGCCAAATTAAGGTAACTTATTTTTGAAGTGCTGATATCATGGCTCGAAGCCAAAATTATTACCAAAACATAACCAACATGATCAAAATCCCTATACATGCCATATACTGAAAATACCAAAGTTCATAGGTACCGAGTGATAGGTGGATAGTGTGAAGTGATCTCCGACGATCCCCGAATCCAAACTAGCTTGATAACACTGTAAAACATAGAAAAAATAAACAAAGTAAGCTCGTATGAAATAATCTCAATATAATCATATCCACATAACTCAACAATTGATTATAGATACATAAATTCACATCAACTAACAAACCTTTCAATTAGTCATTCATAAAACTATATATTTTCTTTATCATTTCTTTTGTTTCAAAGCTAATATAGTTTATGCACATACCTATAGCATCTCATACCAATCTCATTCTCAACCAAATCGTTCATTTACCTATTGAACCATTTGGAATAGAAGTCAGATACTCAGGAGTCTTGCACACTAAGTACCTATACCATGGCCTGAAACCAAATCAAGGTAACTTATATTCGAAGTATTGATATCATGGCCCAAAGCCAAATTTTCCGATAATCATGGCTCGAAGCCAAATCGGTATAACTCGCACCCAAAGTGCTAATATCATGGCCTGAAGCCAACTCAATGTCTCTCCTAATGACATGTCACTAGTGTCCTAAACTATTCCTAAGGTTCAATTGGGATTTTGAATGCCGAATAACATATCCAAAGTCTCGTATTCACAACTTATACAATATCAAAGCATTTAAAATACACTTATAATGAAATTTATCACATACGAACATACCTCAAATGTGAAAATGATGGAATAAGTCGATTAGTCGATAACTTTAGCTTTCCCCCGATCTAGACCTGAAATTCGCTTTTCTTGATCTAAATATATTCAAAATTGACTTATTTCATAATCTCTCTATTCACTTTAATCCAAAATACTCATTTAAGCACATTTACACATTTGCCCCTATTATTTCACCACTTTTACAATTTAGTCCTTATTCCATAAAATCACAAATTAATGGAATTTAAAATAAACCCATGCTAGCTGAATTACTATTATTCCACTAGAAGCCCATATTTTTCATTTATTTTAGATTTTAACCACAAATTTTCAACATTTCTGAATTTAATCCCTATTTTTGTATTTTCACTGAAATCACTTAACAAAACTTGTATATCTATCAACAAGCATTCATAATCTATCAAGAAACTTCAAAACACATGCTATTTCATCAACGGAAACATCTAAAATCTTTAACAGTTTTGTAAAATAGTCCCTAGGCTAGCTTGACCTAGTTGCAACGATCTCAAAAACATAAAAATCATAAAAGTGGGACAAAAATCGTACCTTAATGAGCTATATAACCATGGCCGGATGAAAACCTAGAAATTTTGGCTTTTCTTCCTTCTCAATTAGTTTGGAGAAGATGACCATGAATAAAAATTGTTTTTTGTTTTATTAATTTAACCTTTAATAACAAAATTACAAAAACAACCTTAATAAACCTTAATTATTTCAAATTTACCAAGCCACTATCATCCAATATTATAATAATGGTATAATTACTACCTGAAGACCTTAAATTTAAGGTTCTATAGCTATTATACACTTTTAACTAATAGAACAACACTGTTGCACTTTACGCGATTTAGTCATTTTTACCTAATTAAGCATTCAAACGATAAAATTTCTAAACGAAACTTTCACAAAATTATATATTCATGCTGTAGACCTTAAAATAATAATAAAATAAATATTTCAACCTCAGATTTGTGGTTCCAAAACCACTGTTTCGATTTGACTAAAAATGGGTTGTTGCACAGCCTTATAATCAGCCACTGACAAATCTTCATAAACCAAATCCAGAAACTCATGCTTACGAGGCACCATATGCTGCTTGCCCATAAAATTCCTCTTAAAAACCTCGAGAAAGTAATTCCAAGTCAATCTATCGAAAATAGTACCTCTTTTAATTGTATTCCACCAACGATGAGCCTCACCATCAAGTAAAGACACAGCACAACCCAACTTCTCCTCGTCAGAACAGGACATCTACTTGAGGATCCTTTCAACTCATTCAAAATCCTTTCAAACAATACTCAACTACGACCGAATAAGTACATTTTACTCTAGAAAACTCTTTACCACCCAATGCTCAAAGACCTTCAAGCGATAACCCATGACTAATAGTTGCAAGATTGGCAGGTGCATGAGCAGGGTTAGCACTAGCAATCCGCTGAAACGCTCCAATCATAACTTTCATCAGAGGGCCTACACCCTTATCAAGTATGTTCATTCTACACAGTGACACAGGAGGTGTAGAGGATGTACCATCCTCTTGAGCACTAGCTTTCGCATTCACATGTCTAGGAGGCATATCGAACTAATCTAACATACAAAAACAAATATAAGAGGTGTGAGTGGTTGAGGCAATGATCCAACTCTCGTTCCTACAAGAAAATTTTATGATTAAAGGCAATGTGCTCCCATTCCTCCCCACGTGCAATTCAATCAAGACATTTCCAACTTTCTCATGCAATTCAAACAAAGTTATATCAGAATTCCAAGAAAATTGAGAAATTTAGACTCATGAGTTTCGAAACTCCAAACACTCAACAATCACCTAGGTTCGAGAGTTAATGATCTTAGAGCTCTAATACCACCAAATGTAACACCTTATATCTGGTCTGGTTGCCAAGCCCGAATATCAAGATGTCACACCACCGTCTCATGCATACTCACAGTAAATTTTCACATTAATAAGAAATCATCCTATTTATTAGTGATCTTATAATTCTTTTAGTCAAACATATATCAGTCATTAAAACATGTCAAGCATGCTTTAAATAAACTTATCTTAATAATTAAACATGCATTAGGACACTTAGCAAAATTTCCAAGACAATCATGTAGGTATCGATACTGTAACAAAGGTATCGATACTATAACAAAGGTATCGATAATTCTCTCTATTGGTATCTATTCTGATTAGAATATTGGTACCAAAACTACTTATTATTTATCACTTAAAACCCTACACCTCAAAAACTATTAGTACCTCTTCCCAAGCATCAATATTTCTATCCTGAGTATCGATACTCGTGATAGGATATCAATACCAAATTATGATTCTGGCTTTCTACACATTTCAAATCACAGAGGTATTATTTTTGTAGCACGAATATTGATACCTCTACTTCATACTAGAAAAATACAACATACATAAGCATACAAGTCATTCCACCATATACCAAATCATCATGCTATCCTATCATCATCAAATAAATGCCAGAACGGCTGTAATGCTCGTCTTAAACATCAAAAGTAAGTCCGACCTTTAATCAACATAATACAAAATGGATTTCATAAACTTTGGAGCATATAGTCTATGGAAGCATCCAAAACATCATGAAAAATATTAGTAAAAGTCTACCATGTTGCCTTATCTGGAAAACATAAAAAAATAACAATAACACATATGAAATAATGGCAAAGGACTTGCTTGGATCACCTCTTGGAAACACACTGCTTACATCGGCACATATCTAATCTGTAATGGTTTGAAAGGACTGGGTGAGCTTAACAAGCACAGTGAATGCTCAGAATAACCACAATGCAAATTATTCATCAAGCATCAACGAAACAACCATATAGCATAACCTCAACAGTTCCAACTCTAATGTCATATTATACTTACTCGTGAATTATTACTAGTGCTTTTATACGGTAATTATATTTGCTTTTAAGCATATATCACATTACACATATAACCACATAACATTCAAACATATATTGAAATACTCATAAACATGTTTATAGATAAATTTTATAATGGTCACATGTCATATAAACACTTATTCAAAATTTAAAATAATTTGGCACTTGAGCTGTGAAACATAAAAGTGAGCTCTATCATCATTTATCAGATACACGGATCTTCAATACACTGCATAGACTCATAGAGTCAAACGTATCCCATAACCGAAGCATAAAGCTAATACTCTCATTGTTTCCCTTCAGATGTCCCGTTGAATAGAGCTTAACTCACATTCCCTTATCCCTCCAACATGTCCCAGGGCCTCAACGCCTAAAATCACTGTACATATAGGTGAATACTTACAATCGTATGGCATGCCAACTATATCCAACAGTTTCAAGATCATAAGGCCAAAATATCCAAAACAAACACATATCACTTACCGATTATTTGTGCACTATCACTGCATATTTGCATTTTTAGGAAAGCACTATCACTAACATTTAACATATACATAACACGAACACATTTGCAGTTCCACAATAGGTATAATAACCACATATCACATGTTATAACATCTTTTCCCAATTCACATATTCACATTCACACAAGTACATAATTCACAAGATAAACATAGGTATGATAAAGCTTACACTCGAAATTTAGAGTAGGGGTTTAAGCTACTGTAACGCCCCAATTTTCAGGATTTTCGGGATTTCTGTGATTTTTAATGAATTTTAGAAATTCTTTGTTTTTACAGTCTGTAGTAGGTCTGAGTATGTTAGTGGGCCTTTAAAAGGCCCAAGAGTAAATCCAATTTGAGGAAATTTCTGAATTCCCAATTTTAGAAAGAGAGAGTACTAGCGTTGAGGGCTCATAAATTAAAGATGGGGAAATAGGGCACAAGGGACTTATGGTAAATTAGCATGTGACGCCACATAAGGTATAGGGGGAGTGGCATGTAGATGTTTAGGGGGAGCCAAGGTTCGAGCCACAAGGTAAGCAAAAAGGGTATTTATTTTTTGTGAACAAAAAGGGGATGTGATGGAACTCAAGGGGGAACTCTGTTAGGGAGAGTTTAAGCTGGTAAAGGGATTGTGTAAGGATAAGATAAGGGAGGAAATTTAGGAGCTGATCAAGGAGCACGAGTTGGCCAGCCAAGGGTCTTTAGCATAGGAAATTCGGCTAGGTCATTTAGTGTTAGGAATTTCGGCTCTTGGATGGGTGGTTGCCGGATTCTTTTTGTTCTTTTGCTAGAAGCCGAACTTACACCCTACACCTATGCTGACTCCTCCTCTTTAGGAACCAAATTCTTGTATCTTCTTCCCTTTCTTTCGGTCATCTGTATCCTTTTTCCCCTATAGCCGAACTTGGAAGCCCTCACTATGCCGTTTCTCCATAACTGAATACTACTTCCCTTCTCATCTTATCTTTTATTTCATCTTTTCTTTTTTCCATAGTCGAACCCATACCATTCTCTTTCTGTCTATTCCCTTATTTTCCTTTCTTCATTATTTTTCAAAAGTCGAATCCTGCTATAGCCGAACCCCTTTTCCCTTTTTCTTTCAAAAGTCGAAAACCTTCATATCTGTGGTGTAGGAAGCTAAATCTTTGGCTATTTGAACCTGTCTCTTCTGACTACAGTAGATCGGGATTAGAATCATATATAAGAACACTCTCTTAGTGTAATATCCTAAATTAGGGCTTAATCGGAATAGTGGTTTTGTGACCACAAATCTGAGATAGAAATAATTATTTTATAATTATTTTGATGATTATGATATGATTGCACGATTGTGTGAAAATTTCGTGATGAAATTTTATGCCTAAAGTGCTTAAATTGAAAGTAGGGACTAAATCGAATAAGTTGCAAAATTTGTATTCTAGAAGTTTTTAGTATGAAATTGCATTGAAATATTAATTAGGAGGTCTTAAATAGCAATTTGACCAATTTTAAGTTCATGGAAAAAATTAGGACATGGAAGGAATTTTGAAAGTTTAGTAAGGAGGGGCATTTTGGTCATTTGGATATTAAATGAAATAAAATGGGAAAAATAACACAAAATTGGTCATCATCCTCCTTAGTTGCTGATGAATTCTCCCTCTCTCCATAGCTAGGGTTTCTTCAACTTTCAAGCTCCATAGTAAGTGATTCCAAGCCCCGTTTTTAATGTTCTTTATGTTTTTGGAATCCCGGAAGCTCGATTAAGCTTATGCTAGCAATAATTCAACCTAGGGTTTATATTTGGAAAAATACCCATAGGTGAAATTTGTGTATTTTGATGTTTTATGATTGAATATGGGGTTTTAAATTATGTTAGACAACTTGTGCTACTCGGTTTTGAGTGAAAACGAGTAAAAGGGCTTAATCGGTAAAAATACCTAATAGTCACAAGTATATGTTAGAGTGAGAATTTGATGTTGCCATAGAAGGGAAAAGTGATCAGCATGTTATAAAACATAGGAATAAGGAATAAAGTTTAATTCTCGAGCCTAGGGGCATAAGTGTAATTATGCAAAAGTTTAAGGGCAAAAGTGTAATTTTCTAAAGTTCGTATTAAATGCTGTTTTGATGAATGTATATATTAAATAAGATTAATTTGGTATTATAGATCAAGAGAAACGAGATTCAAGTCGCGATTGAGGAAAAGAAAAGATTGTGGACTAAATTGCAAAATCTTTATATTTTGGTACCAAGGTAAGTTCATGTGTAAATAATGTAGCATAATTGTTATTTTTAAGTTATTGATGTTAATTATATGATATGTTGATTTATAATCGTGAAATATTATGCTTTGTGGTTAATGTTGAGTAATATGCAAATTATGTTTACTACTTGATAAATATGAATTGCTACCGAGTATCGGTTCCGATATTCCATGGAAGATGACAAATGTGAGATCGAGGGAAAAAGCCCGTTTGAACCTTAGGAATATATTAGGATACAAGTGACATGTCACTAGGATGGTTGAGCATCCGAACTCGTTGAGTTGAGTCCGAGTTCACTTATGGATGTAAATGTCCGAACTTGTTGAGTTGAGTCCGAGTTCGTGAGATGTAACTAGGCATCCGAACTCATTGAGTTGAGTCCGAGTTCATTTATGGATGCGAACACCCGAGCTTGTTGAGTTGAGTTCGAGTTCACTTAGGGGCGGGTTACATGATTTCTTGATTTCATATGTGGCACTTATGTGCAAATTATCCATGTATCCGAGTTATATTCCGATGTGTTCAACGGGTGAAATTTCTAGTTTAATGAAGAGCACTTAAGATATAAGTGACGTTTTGGGTAAGTGTTGTGAAATGGACACTTTGGACAGGTAGGTTCTGAACCCTCGAGTTGGAAATAGATACAACAACGATAAGATCGTAAGATGATGAATGATATTTAGAAATGTGATAAATGTTTTGGTGATACCATGTTAAGGTTGTTTGGTATGATTGTATTATTATGTTACTTGTTATTTGCATATGAACTTACTAAGCATTTATGCTTACTCCTTCCTTTCCATTCACTGTAGTTTTGAACAAGCCGGCTCAAGAATCGGGACAGGTCGAAAGTTTGATCACACTATCCAAAGGACTTTTATCTTGGTAAATGGCTTGTACAACTACTTAAGTATGGCATGTATAGCAATATACCTATTTTGTGTAAATAATCTTATGATATGGCCATATTTGGTTGAGAAAATGTTTGATATTGATAAGTCATGGTGATGGCTAATTTAGATCATTTTTGATATCATGGAAGTTTAATAGGTTATCTAGTTCATAAAAATTAATGGAAAGATGAAACTTGCCTTAAAACAGAATATTACTGCAGCAATGACATGAATTTGAAAAATCACTAAAAATAGTATAAGTGGAACTAAATGATGAGTAAGTTATTAAATTAAAGCTTAATGAGTATATTTTCTTGTGGGTTGAACAAAACAGACATATAAATTATATTTTATGAGATGTTTAAACTTTTGTGAAACAGGGCCAGAGTGATTTCTGGATCCCCTGTTCTGAATTTAAAAATTCATAATAAATTTTAAAAAAATAATTAAAAGTTTTTCTTTATATTTACAGATTCCTTATTAAGTTAGTTTTAAGTGAAACAAACCTCATAGTCATTGAAATTTTGTATAGGGAGATATCTGATTCGTAATACAAAAAGGTCAGAGCAGTCGAACCCTGAAACAAGGGAGACTTTAATTAATAAACTGTACTAATTGGCCCAACCAAAAATTCTAGAAAAAAAATAGTAAATATATATATGACTCTAGATTCATGGAAAATTTACGGATCTTAATTTTGAGTTTCGTAACTCGAGATATGATTTTTCTTGTAACTGTGATGCGGGTAGCTAGAAGGCTGTGAATGTAGAAACAAATGATTTGAAGTTCTTAATTTGATAAATTATGTTCGGTAACCCCTCAAGCTCGACTCCGGTGATGGTCTTGGGCATGGGGGCGTTACATTTAGTGGTATCAGAGCAGGTTTAGTCAGTTCTTGGACTACGTGTTGTATGTACGATTTTTTGCTATACATGCCATATGTATGAATTGTGATAGTGTGACGATTTCTGACCTTTTTAAATGATTTTTATATAGTAAATGGATCCTGATCTAGCTGTGGCAAATGAAGTAGAGAGTAATGCACCAGCTCCAGCTGAAGGGGTAGCGCTGACTGAAAACCCACCTCCTAATGTTGATCAGGGAGGAGGAGAAAGGGATCGGGAAGCCTTTCTCCAAATGATGAGTGCATGGTACACTGAGTTCGTTCGTACGAACCCAAATGTACGACCTCCCCCACCTCCCCCAATTCCTCAACCTATGCCTCCGATGCCTCAAGGATTGGATATGATAAAATTTCACAGAACCCCCGTTGATAGAATTCGTAAACAAGGGGTGAAGAATTTAGAGCAAATATTGATGATGATGCAGAAAGCGAGTTCGCTTGAAAATTCTATCCGGGTATTTGATGAATTATCTTGTACACCAAGAATGTTTGAAATGTGCTACATCTTTGTTGAGAGATTCAGCCTATAATTGGTGGAAGACTTTGATTTCATGGTACCGAAAGAGAGGGTAACACAGGAATTCTTTCAAGAAGAGTTTGAAAGAAATATATTAGTGAAAGATTTATTGATCGAAATGTAAAGAGTTTCTTGAGTGAAGCAAGGTAATATGACAGTCTCGAATATGAAAGAGAGTTTGTTCGATTGAGTAAGTATGCCAGGGAATATGTTCCTACAGAAGCCAAGATGTGCCGACGATTTGAAGACGGACTCAACGAAGACATTAAGGTATTTGTCGGGATCCTTGAACTGAAAGAAATGGTAGTACTGGTTGATCGAGCTTGCAAGGCTGAAGAACTACTTAAAGAGAAGAGAAAGGTAGAGGCTGAGACACAAAATTGGAAGAAAAGGCCAATGAGTAAGGCACCTTCACAGCAACCCGGAAAGTCAAGAAATATGATTCCTCGTTCCCAAGTTTCGGGTGGGCAATCATATGGAAATTTTAAGAAGCAGAATGTGGGTCCTAAATCTCAGAATACTTCTGCAGCCAGTCTAGGGAACTCGAGATTTGTCAAACCTGAGTGCCAGCGGTGTGGTAGAAATCATTTTGGTCCGTGCAATCAAATGAATGTTTTCGATGTGGTTCTCCAGATCATTTTATTAGAGACTGCCCAGAGAGAGCTGAGAAAGAAAAATTTCAGAGTGTAAAAGCTAGTGGTGCAAACTTGAGGGGAAAGTATCCGAGAAAAGTTGGAAGTGAAACAAGCAGTAAGAATGTAGCCAGAGATGCAACAGTTAGATCTGAAGGAAGAGCTCCGGCTAGAACTTATGCTATTAAAGCACGTGAAGATGCTTCCTCACCCGATGTGATTACCGGTACATTTTCTCTTTATGATATTAATGTTATTGCTTTGATTGATCCTGGTTCTACTTATTCATATGTATGCATGAAACTGGTGTCTAGTACGAATATACCTATTGAGAACACAGAATTTATGATTAGAGTGTCAAACCCGCTAGGCAAATGCATGATAGTTGATAAAGTAAGCAAGAAATACTCTTTAATGATCCGAGGTCATTACTTTCTGGCCGACTTGATGTTGTTGCTGTTTGATGAATTTGATGTTATTTTGGGTATGGATTGGTTGTCATTGCATGATGCTATAGTAAATTGCAAAGAAAAGGTTATAGAATTAAAGTGTGAAAACGGTGAAACTCTGTGGGTTGAATCAGATAAATCAGAGGTATCGTCTAGTGTGATTTCTTCGATGTCAGCTCAGAGATATTTGAGAAAGGGTTATGAAGCTTATTTGGTGTATGTAATTAATATAAAAGAAGTTGAAAAGAAAGTTGAATCAGTGCCGGTTGTGTGTGAATTTGCGGATCTATTTCCAGAAGAATTTTCGGGTTTGCCTCCAGTCAGGGAAGTAGAATTTGGTATTGATTTGATACCGGGAATAGCTCCGATCTCGATTGCTCCATATAGAATGGCACCAACAGAGTTGAAAGAATTAAAGTTGCAGTTACAAGAGTTGACTGATAAAAACTTTGTGAGACTGAGTTTTTCACCTTGGGGTGCTCCCGTGTTATTTGTGAAAAAGAAGGATGGTTCTATGAGATTATGTGTTGATTATCGGCAGTTAAACAAGGTGACAATCAAAAACAAGTATCCATTGCCGAGAATTGATGATTTGTTTGATCAGCTAAAAGGAGCGACATGGTTTTTAAAGATTGACTTGAGATCTGGGTATTATCAGCTGCGAGTAAAAGAGTCAGATGTGCCTAAAACTGCTTTTAGAACAAGGTACGGTCATTATGAATTTTTAGTTATGCCATTCGGGTTGACAAATGCTCCTGCTGCGTTTATGGATTTAATGAATCGCATATTTCAACCATACTTGGATAGATTTGTTGTGGTGTTTATAGATGATATTTTAATTTATTCAAAAGATGAGACAGAGCATGCTGAGCATTTGAGGATAGTTTTGCAAACTTTGAGAGATAAGCAGCTGTATGCTAAGTTTAGTAAAAGTGAATTTTGACTCCGGGAAGTTGGATTTTTGGGTCGTATTGTTTCAGGTGATGGTATACGGGTTGATCCTAGTAAAATTTCAGCCATTGTTGATTGGAAACCACCAAAAATGTAACGAAGTTAGAAGTTTCTTGGGGCTAGCTGGGTATTATCGGCGGTTTGTAAATGGATTTTCTATAATTGCTGCTCCTATGACTAGACTACTCCGAAAGGATGTTAAATTTGAATGGACGGAAGAATGTCAATAGAGTTTCGAAGAATTGAAAAAGTTATTAACTGAAGCACCAGTGTTAGTACAACCCGAATTAGGTAAAGAATTTGTGGTGTATAGTGATGCTTCTCTAAATGGTTTGGGGTGTGTCCTCATGCAAGAAGGAAAAGTGGTGGCTTATGCTTCGAGACAGTTAAAACCTCGTGAGAGGAATTATCCTACTCACGATTTGGAATTGGCTGCGGTGGTATTTGTTTTGAAGATTTGGTGACATTATTTGTATGGTGAAAAGTGCCGAGTATATACCAATCACAAAAGTCTTAAATACTTGATGTCACAAAAATACTTGAATTTGAGATAGCGAAGATGGTTGGAGTTATTGAAAGATTATGAGCTTGTTATTGATTATCATCCGGGAAAAGCGAATGTGGTTGCCGACGCTTTAAGCAGAAAGTTGTTGTTTGCTTTGAGAGTTATGAACACTCAATTGAAAATTTTAGATGACGGTTCGATTCTAGCAGATTTAAGAGCAAGACCGATGTTTTTACAAGAGATTTCTGAAGCTCAGAAAAATGATCAAGATTTGCTAGCCAAAAGAAAACAGTGTGAAGTTGATACGGGATCAGATTTCAGAATCAGTTCTGATGGTTGTTTGATGTTTAAAAATCGAATTTGTGTACCGAAAAATGATGAGTTGATTCAAAAGATTTTGTATGAAGCACATAATGGTTGTTTAACGGTTCATCCAGGCAGTACAAAGATGTATAATGACTTGAAGAAAATGTACTGGCGGAGTGGAATGAAAAGAGATATTTCCGAGTTTGTATCAAAGTGCTTAGTTTGTCAACAAGTGAAAGTTTGAACACCAAGTACTGCGGATTACTCCACCTATTACGGTTCTGAATGGAAATGGGATCGGATTACTATGGATTTTATATCGGGGTTGCCGTTAACTCCAAGGAAGAAAAATGCCATCCGGGCAATAGTTGATGATCGACTAAATCGGCTCATTTTATTCGATACGCATGATTATTCTCTTAATAAGTTGGCTGAATTGTATATCAGAGATTGTTAGACTTCATGGGATACCTTTGTCAATCATTTCGGATAGAGATCCGAGGTTTACTTCATGGTTTTGGCAAAAGTTGCAAGAAGCATTAGGTACAAAGTTAAATTTCAGCACTGCCTTTCATCCACAAACTGATGGACAATCAGAGAGAGTAATTCAGATTCTTGAAGACATGCTCAGATGTTGTGTATTGGAATTTCAAGGTAGTTGGGAAAAGTATTTATCGTTGGTAGAATTTGCTTATAATAATAGTTATTAGACAAGTTTGAAGATGGCACCTTATGAAGCATTATATGGTCATAAATGTCGGACGCCATTTTATTGGACTGAACTCAAGGAAAATCAAATTTATGGAGTTGATTTAATAAAAGAAACCAAAGAAAAGGTGAAAGTGATTCGAGATTGTTTGAAAGCTGCTTCAGATAGACATAAATCTTATGCGGATTAGAAACGAAAAGAAATGGAGTTTCAAGTTGGTGATAAGGTATTTTTAAAAGTGTCTCCATGGAAGAAAGTCCTTAGATTTGGACGAAAGGGCAAGTTAAGTCCGCGTTTTATTGGACCGTATGAAATAATTGAAAAAGTTGGACCGGTAGCATATCGGCTAGCGTTACCACCTGAATTAGAGAAGATTCATGATGTGTTTCATGTATCTATGTTACGTCGGTACCGTTCGGATCCTTTACATATAATTTCACCGACAGAAATTGAACTACGACCGGATATGACTTATGAAGAAGAACCGAATAAGATTTTAGCTCGAAAAGTCAAACAACTAAGAAATAAAAGTGTTGCACTTGTGAAAGTGTTGTGGAAAAAGCATGGAGTAGAAGAGACTACATGGGAACTTGAAGAAACTATGAGAAACCAATACCCACACCTGTTTACCGATAAGATTTTCGAGGACGAAAATCCTTAAAAGGGGGGAGAGTTGTAATATCCTAATTTAGGGCTTAATCGAAATAGTGGTTTCGTGACCACAAATCCGAGATAGAAATAATTATTTTATAATTATTTTGATGATTATGATATGATTGCATGATTGTGTGAAAATTTCGTGATGAAATTCTATGCCTAAAGTGTTTAAATTGAAAGTAGGGACTAAATCGAATAAGTTGCAAAATTTGCATTCTAGAAGTTTTTAGTATGAAATTGCATTGAAATATTAATTAGGAGGTCTTAAATAGCAATTTGACCAATTTTAAGTTCATGGACAAAATTAGGACATGGAAGGAATTTTGAAAGTTTAGTAAGGAGGGGCATTTTGGTCATTTGGATATTAAATGAAATAAAATGGGAAAAATAACACAAAATTGGTCATCATCCTCCTTAGTTGCTGCCAAATTCTCCCTCTCTCCATAGCTAGGGTTTCTTCAACTTTAAAGCTCCATAGTAAGTGATTTCAAGTCTCGTTTTTAATGTTATTTACGTTTTTGGAATCTCGGAAGCTCGATTAAGCTTATGCTAGCAATAATTCAACCTAGGGTTTATATTTGGAAAAATACCCATAGGTGAAATTTGTGTATTTTGATGTTTTATGGTAGAATATGGGGTTTTAAATTATGTTAGACAACTTGTGCTACTTGGTTTTGAGTGAAAACGAGTAAAAGGGCTTAATCGGCAAAAATACCTAATAGTCACAAGTATATGTTAGAGTGAGAGTTTGATGTTGCCATAGAAGGGAAAAGTGATCAGCATGTTATAAAACATAAGAATAAGGAATAAAGTTTAATTCCCGAGCCTAGGGGCAAAAGTGTAATTATGCAAAAGTTTAGGGGCAAAGTGTAATTTTCCAAAGTTCATATTAAATGCTGTTTTGATGAATGTATGTATTAAATAAGATTAATTTGGTATTATAGATCAAGAGAAACGAGATTCAAGTCGCGATTGAGGAAAAGAAAAGATTGTGGACTAAATTGCAAAATCTTTATATTTTGGTACCAAGGTAAGTTCATGTGTAAATAATGTAGCATAATTGTTATTTTTAAGTTATTGATGTTAATTATATGATATGTTGATTTTTAATCGTGAAATATTATGCTTTTGTGGTTAATGTTGAGTAATATGCAAATTATGTTTACTACTTGATAAATATGAATTGCTACCGAGTATCGCCCGATATTCCATGGAAGGCGGCAAATGTGAGATCGAGGAAAAAGCCCGTTTGAACCTTAGGAATAGATTAGGATACAAGTGACATGTCACTAGGATGGTTGAGCATCCGAACTCGTTGAGTTAAGTCCGAGTTCACTTATGGATGCAAATGACCGAACTCGTTGAGTTGAGTCTGAGTTTGTGCGATGTAACTAGGCATCCGAACTCGTTGAGTTGAGTCCGAGTTCATTTATGGATGCGAACTCCCAAGCTCGTCGAGTTGAGTTTGAGTTCACTTAGGGGTAGGTTACATGATTTCTTGATTTCATATGTGGCACTTATGTGCAAATTATCCATGTATCCGAGTTATATTCCGATGTGTTCAACGGGTGAAATTTCTAGTTTAATGGAAGAGCACTTAAGATATAAGTGACGTTTTGGGTAAGTGTTGTGAAATGGACACTTTGGACAGGTATGTTCTTAACCCTCGGGTTGGAAATAGATACGACAACGATAAGATCGTAAGATGATGAATGATATTTAGAAATGTGTTAAATGTTTTGGTGATACCATGTTAAGGTTGTTTGGTATGATTGTATTGTTATGTTACTTGTTATGTGACATCCCTAATTTGACCCTAGTTGGAAAGTGGTTTCGGGACCACAAAACCGAGTCATAAAAATAATTAACCGTCATATTCTATGTTTATTTTATGTGAATATGAATGTGTGAAAGTTTCATGCATTAATTTTGTCATTAGTATGTGAAATTTTGAAGAAGGGACTTAGGTGAGACTTTTGTGAAATAGGATAGGTAATTATAAAAGGATCTAATTGTGCATGAGGTTAAAAAAATGTACTTGCATGTCAATTAGTCAAAATTTTTGTTAGTGGCCGGCCATGTTATGGATTTATGTATAAAATAATTATTTTTGCTAATAATTAATATTACAAAAATGAAATAATGAATAAAGATTAATAAAATATTGGGTGAGTGGGAGGAGAAACCAAAGTTGGTTCATCCTCACTCCACCATTGCCGTAACTTGAGGTGAGGAAGAGGAAAAATTTCTTTGTTTGATTTCGGCTTGGAGAACATTTAGAAAGAGGTAAGTACTTTGAAATTCTTGAAAATTTATGTATAATTTAGGTGATTTGTTCAAATTCTATTCATTCCATGAGTTAAATTTTTGGTTGTTTGGAGGTTTGATATTCGGCCAAGTAGTTTGAAACTCTTGGTAAATATTTCTTTTCTTTCTTTCTTTCTTTATGCCATTAAAAGGGATGGTATATTAGGATATGAAGAGTGATAAATTGTTGTTAACTTGAAGGTTGAGATTAGTGTATGTTGAGAGGGAGGTGCCGAATTTTTTTTTAAAAAAAAAAGTGTAATTGAGGTTATAACATTCAGTTAAGTAATATGGGTGCTAGAAAATTTAGTATATTGTATAGTTATTAATTGTCTTGTATTAGATGCTTTTTGAAGGCTAGTAAATGGCTAATAAGATGTTGTTAGGAAATTTTAGTTAGCTATGTTGAAGCATTCGGTATTTCTTATAATAATAGGTATAAGATTAGAAATTATAGTAAGTAAGTTGTAATCCTATAGGAGCAAGATAGAACCGGTTATTGAAGTAATGGAGTGAATCGGTCATTGTGTCGCATAGATAAAACCAATATGAAATGGTTACATTGATCATGGAATGAAAATCTTTATATAGAAGTTAAATTTGTTTGGTTAGGGCCGAATGGGGTTTATAAGTTAATGACATGTTAAATATTTATTTATGTGAATCCGAGGTTGTGCATAAGACTAGTAATCATTCAATTGTGATAGTCACACATAGGCATAGATATACGAATGCCTTGTGTATGTACCTTGAGTCGTAGAGGCATTTGGATACATATAGTTAAACTTGTGTATATAAAGCATGGTAAGTTATGTAAATTTTTGTTTGTTTATGCGAAATGGATGTCGGTGTAATAGGCATAAAATAATAACAACAATCGTAGCCTATTCTATAAAACATATTATGTTTCGAAGTTATATAATTGTTTAATGTGACTTATCAAGTACACAAATTTGAAAACGAATGATAATAGACTTAAGTGGTCAATTGATTCAAATGAATTGGTTTTAAAATGTATATGGATGCCGTATGACTATGTTTGATTGGGAAGTAAATTTGTTTGATTTAGCCCAAGAGCTTAGAGGATCAAAGTTGGATAGGGGAAAGGAAAAAGTAATCGAATAGCCGTTGAAATCGTTCGACAACATCCGAGGTAAGTTTCTAGCATATAAGTTTAGTTATAACAAAGAATGATATGGAATACGGGTAAAGATGGGACTATGAATTGGTGTAATTACCTATAGTATAATGATAAGGAATAAGTCACTTCTATGAGCCTTAGCCGATTGGTTATTATAAAAGTGATATTTAAATTATGATTTGTATGTGATAATAAGAAGTACTTATATATGATGATATGTTTTTAAACTTAATTGAATTGGTTTCCTAAGAACATACACTAAGTTAAGGTGTGGCAATGGTGGTGTGCATGTCTAGGATTGGATCCGAAGGGAGCTTGGTACTTAAGCAGTCCGATGGACTCACCTCCTCTTCTCCGATTTCCTACTTGGTGCTCAGCTTCTATTCACTTT
Source organism: Gossypium arboreum (assembly GCF_025698485.1). NCBI lineage: Eukaryota > Viridiplantae > Streptophyta > Magnoliopsida > Malvales > Malvaceae > Gossypium > Gossypium arboreum. The sequence goes on from NC_069071.1 coordinate 18,555,443, forward strand.
AACCTATATAAAAAATACTCTCTAAACGCTACGAAAGATTTTAGATAAAACATGAGTTTTTCAGTAACGCTTCAACGTGACACGCTGGATTCGACTGTAATGTTTGGATCGAGTTTAGGGTGTTACATTTGGTGGTATCAGAGCTCGATTGCAACAACTTGGCTGTGGATGGGGTCTGAAAAGTTTTTTGAAAAACTTAGGCCCTAGAAGGGTATTTTTAGAAATGGTTTTGAAAAGATCTTTTCAAATACATTTTACAAGGTGTACATGTTTTAAGGTTTAAACTGAAAATAGTTTAAGTTTTTCTGGGTTTTTGAAATTTGACAACCGAAGAGGTGGCACACCGAATCTCCGACGCAAGTCTGTAAGTATTACTCTGAATTTTTCTGAATATTCCTAAATTATCAGCTATACAACTGTACTGAAACCCTATGATACTCTAGTTAGGATGATATGTAAACTGTAGGAACTTTTGATAAGTGGGCTAAAGACTGTAGCTAGGCTACGTTTTCGCGAAAAACAAACCCTGAATTACTGTCTGTTCATAAAACATCTGTAATAAACACTGAATATTTAATGGATACATAAAATTCGTAATCAGATAATACAACATGAGTACGAGGGCAGCACGTGGAAGGGGCCGTGGACATGGCCGAGGTAGTACACAGGCTAGATCTTTGTCTTCAGAGCATATGCCAGAAGCAGATGCATCAGTACCACCGGCAACGGAGGTGGAATCTCATGATCGAGGTGCAGGGGATGACGCCCTATCACAGGCAATGCTTCGTGTTCTGGAAAGGGTTACCAGGGCAAGCACGGGTAATGGAGTTCGAGGATCTATTTCTGAGCGACTCCGGGCTAACAGAGTGGAGATCTTTAGGGGTGTATCTGGTGTAGCCCCGAATGTGGCAGAATATTGGTTGGAGGCCACGGAATGGATTATGGATGATTTGGACTGCTCTATGGAGTAGAAGCTAAAGGGAGTCATCTCATTGTTACGGGATGAGGCTTATTAGTGGTGGCTCACTATGAGAGATGGGACCCCAGTTGACAGGGTGACTTGGAAGCTGTTTAAGACGGTCTTCAAGGGAAAGTATGTTGGGGCAAGTTATGTGGATGCCCACAGGAAATAATTCCTGAATCTGGTTCAAGGAGGTAAGATAGTTGCTGAGTACGAGGCTGAGTTTCTGAGGCTGAGCTGGTATGCCGTTGGGATAGTTGCTATGGAGTATGAACGTAGTGTGAGCTTCGAGGATGGTCTTAGAGATGAGCTGAGGGTGCTAATTACTCCACAGAGGGAGTGTAACTTTGCTGCTTTGGTGGAGAAAGCTAAGATAGCGGAGGAGGTAAAGCGCACCGAAAAAAAGAATCATGAAAAGGATCAAAATTGTTTCCAGAGGGATTCATGACCCTTGGGTGGTGCAAATAGGAGTGCTAAAAGGGCAAGAGTAGAAGAGCTAGTTCGAGCAGTACCGATGAATGTTGTTAGACCACAAGTTTGTAGGGACTGTGGTAAGGTACATCTGGGCTAGTGTAGGAAACGCTGTGGTGCTTGTTTCCGGTGGGGGTCTATGGAGCATAAAGTCAAGGACTGTCCTCAGAAAATAGATCAGGTTCAGGTTGCGGAATGGAGGGTTGCTCAACCAGCGAGAGCTGGACCACAACCACCAGAGGACGTGGTCAAGGTAGGGGCGGTAATGGAAATGGTCAGGGACGAGGAGCACCTGGCAAGGGTGCTAGAAATGCTAAGGCTCGACAGCCGGTGTTGGTGTATGCAGCTTGTCGTCGAGAGAAGGGTGATGCAGCCGACGTCATAACTGGTACGTTTTTTATTTCTAGCATGCCGTACACTGCTTTCATAGATATTGGATATACTCATCCGTTTGTTGCATGTGCCATATCTGGGTCGTTGGGTGTGCACTCTGAGGAGACTATGAGTGGGGTATCAGTACTAAGTCCTTTGGGTCACTCGGTTAGGGTAGACAAACTGTATAAGGACATACATCTAGAAACTCAAAGTATGATATTCGCTAGAGACTTAATGGAATTACCGTTCAGAGAGTTCGATCTCATATTGGGGATGGATTGGCTTGTTAAGCATAGGGCAACTTTGGACTGTGAAGCTAAGCGAATGGTGTTAAAAACCTCGAAGGGTGAGGAGGTTATGATGGTAGGTGAACGAAGGGATTATTTTTCCAATGTGGTGTCGGCGTTGAGAGCCGAGAAGTGGATTCGTAAAGGCTGTTAGGCGTATTTGGCATTTATAAGTCAGTCGGAGACTAGAGGTTTAACGGTGGATAAAGTTAGAACTGATAAGGAATTCTAAGATGTTTTTCCAGATGAGCTCTCGGGGTTGCCTCCGAACCGAGAAGTTGAGTTTGGAATTGACTTGTTGCCTGGAATGGCACCAGTGTCCATTGCACCATACAGGATGGCACCGAAGGAGTTAGTGGAGCTGAAAGCACAGATTCAAGAGTTGTTGGATAGAGGCTTCATTAGGCCGAGTGTGTCACCGTGGGGAGCACCAGTATTGTTTGTGAAGAAGAAGGATAGGACGATGCGGATGTGCATCGATTATTGGCAATTGAACAAACTAACGATTAAGAATAAGTACCCTTTGCCAAGAATCGATGACTTGTTCGACCAACTTAGAGGAGCTTCGGTATTTTCCAATACTGATCTTCGATCTGAATATCATCAATTAAGGGTCAAGGAGGTGGATGTTCATAAGACGGCATTCAAGACTCGGTATAGTCATTACGAGTTTTTGGTTATGCCATTTGGGTTGACGAATGCTCCTGCAGCATTTATGGATCTGATGAATCGGGTATTCCAACCATTCTTGGACCAATTTGTAGTCATTTTTATTGACGATATTCTAGTGTATTCCGAAACTGAAGAGAAACATGATGAACATCTCCGCATTGTGCTGCAAGTTTTGAGGGAGAGAGAACTTTATACAAAATTTAGTAAATGTGAATTCTGGTTGAGGGAAGTAACCTTCTTAGGTCATGTTGTCTCTGCTGAGGGGATCAAGGTGGACCCTCGAAAGATTGAAGCAATTTTGGAATGGAAGCCACCTAGGTCGGTGTCAAAAATTCGGAGTTTCCTGGGTTTGGCAAGGTACTATAGAAGGTTTGTGGAAGGTTTTTCTGTGTTGGCAATACTATTGACAAAGCTTATAAGGAAATGAGCACCATTTGTTTGGACCGAGAAGCAATAGGAAGCTTTTGAGAAGTTGAAGGAAGTTCTGACCAAGGCACTTGTTTTGATTCAGCCGGAGTTTGGGAAGGATTTTACCGTGTATAGTGACGCATCACATGTGGGTTTGGGCTGTGTGTTGATGCAAGAGGGTAAGGTGGTTGCTTATGCATCGCGACAGCTTAAGCCTCACGAAGGGAACTATCCTACTCACGGTTTAGAATTGGCAGTAGTAATCTTTGCACCTAAGATTTGGAGACACTACCTGTACAGAGAGAAGTGTGTCATATACACGGACCATAAGAGTCTCAAGTACCTACTAACTCAGAAGGAGTTGAATCTGAGGGAGCAAAGATGGATATAATTGCTTAAGGACTATGATTGTTTGATTGAGTATCACCCAGGGAAGGCTAATGTGGTAGCCGATGTTCTAAGCCGTAGAGCTATATCTGATCTGAGAGCAATGCTCGCTCATTTGAGTCTGTATGATGATGGTGGTCTGTTAGCTGAATTGCAAGTAAGGCCAACCTGGGTGGATCAGATTAAGGAAAAGCAGTTGAAGGATAAGTCCTTGGTTGGTAGGTTCCAGCAAGTTGAGAAAGGGGAAACTTTCAAGTTTGGGTTGAATAGTGAAGGAGTTCTGTGTTTTCGAGGGAGAATTTGCGTTCCAAAGGACTCTGACTGTAACACCCCGTACCCGAGTCCTTTACCGGAGTCGAACGCAAGGTGCACACAGACTTAACTTAATTATTTTCATAGTCCATTTAAAAATTTTCCAGACAAGCTGGTTACTGCATCACTGTTACATTAAAAATCATATCTTGAGTTTCAAAGCTTGAAAATAAGTTTCATAATTTTTCCCTGAAATTAGACTCATATTTCCATCTACATGTTTTTTTCTAGAATTTTTGGTCGGGCCAATTAGTACATTTTATTAGTTAAAATCTCCCCTGTTACAGGGATCGACTACACTGACCTTCGCGCATTACGACTTGGATATCTCCCTGTACAGGGATTCAATACTGATGCCGTTTGTTTCTATAGAAACTAGACTCAAAGATGAATCTATAAATATATAGCATGACTCATAATTATCTCTGGTTAATTTATAATAAATTTCCAAAGTCGGAACAGGGGATCCAGAAACCGTTCTGGCCCTGTTTCACGAGAACTTTAATATCTCTTAACATATAACTCATATGACTGTTTCGTTTCTTCCATATGAAAGTAGATTCATAAAGGTTAATTTACATAATTTATGCACTATTTAATTCCATTCCTAAAATTTTTAGTGATTTTTCAAATCCACACCACTGCTGCTGACAGCATCTGTTTTCAAGGTAAACTTTACCTATTTCGTGGTTTCCATGGACCAACTAGAGTTTTGTCATACATAGGTCCACATATAATCATATTTAGCCATTCCAATGGCTGATCATTTGCCCAAAACTTCCATTCCAGTCCATAGTCACATCATGAAACCATACATATATACATAAACACAAATGGTCTAATGCCATACTCCACTTTTACGAGCCATTTTCGCATGGTCGTACACACATACATCACAAAACGCGTACTTGAAAAAAAAAACAGCAAAGGGTAGTCCTATACATGCCATATCCGAGTTCAACTAAAAGAGTACCAAAAGGGCTTTGATAGTGTGGATGACTTCGACTTTGATGATCCCAAATCCGATAGCTAACGAGCAAAATCTATAAAACAGAGAGCCAAAGCAACAGGATAAGCATTTTAATGCTTAGTAAGTCTCAAGTAATGAAATCAGCTTTGACTAAAGTATTACATTCACATAGCTAAATGAATCACTTTAGTAATGCACATTCTCATAATCATACTTACTTCACACTTCATCAACACATACACACACAAGGTATCAACCTATCTAAGAGTCGAAAGTTCGTTAGTCGATTGAACGAATACTATTTCAAACGAATCGACTTTTCCGATGCACATGCAAACATACCTTATCGTTTGGGTTTTTCGAGCGTATTAATTGAATTTATTGCAGCACAAAACGCTCACCTTCAAACCAAGTTTCTTCAGAATTTAGCCAGATATAACCACAAGCACAATTGCCTTCGGGTCTTAACCCGGGTATAGCAACTCGCACAAATGCCTTCGGGTCTTAGCCCGGATATAACAACTCGCACAAATGCCTTCGGGTCTTAACCCGGATATAGCAACTTCGCACAAATGCCTTGGTCTTAGCCCGGATATAATCACTAGCATAAATGCCTTCGGGGCTTAGCCCGGGTATCATTCAAATGCTCATGCACACATATATTAATAATCACGACACATCCATATTTCACTTTCGTTAGTAAGGCTCAAACACAAAACATTTATCAAACCTTTCCAATTTCGCTCAATAGCCACACACAAAGAGCATGATTTCAATTGACTTTACAACGTAGTCCCTACGCACATTCGGCTATCCGCCATAATATGACAAATCATTTCAATATAATTCAAGTAGGGTCTTTACTCAAGACTTACCTCGGACGTGGTCGGCGATTTAACGACTATTCGACTACTTTTTCCTTCCCTTTATCGGATTTAGCTCCCTTTGCTCTTGAGCTTAATTTAACAAATAAATTGATTTAATCATTTGAGCATCGAAGAGGAATTCAAGGTACTTAGCCCACATATTTTCATTAGACATTAAAGTCACATATGTACGGAAATCATGAATCAAACTCAACACATTTGTTAGTACTCTCCTTAGCAAATTTTCTAAGCCAAGAATAGGCATCAATATGCTTGCCTCTAACCGAATGCATGCACACCAATCCCCTCATGTGGCGAATATGCATGTCCATGTTGAGGCCAATTATACACTTAATACCACACATAAATGGCATACATTTTACTAACTAATGCATTACATATTGTAGCTCAATACGCATCTATCATTTACTCCATAACCAAACATCATCATATGTAAATATATACCTTGAGATAGTATATATGTCATACCAATACATCATGTGCAAACATATATACATGTAGGTGCAAGGGCGAATCTCAAGTTGCTTATAACCAAATACAAACATATATCCAAAGCTCAAATCTTTCCTACCATGCAATATGCATAAATCATACTTATGGATACACCATGGCCGAATACACCACAACACCATACCGTTTCACTTTTGGTCATGGTTAAACAAAGAACTTAATGTCTCACTCAAAAATGCTAAAAGAAAATCCAAGAGCCATCAATCCACCATCACATGTATCATTAGCAAGCTTCATACTTAACATGCAATGGCATTAACACAAAATCCACCTTGGCCAAATACCATCCCCATGACATAGCAAGGATTTGAACCATAGGCTAATAAGAACATCAAGTTAGCAACCAAAAACATGCATGAATCTCATGGCACAACATCAAACATACCTTAATCTTGATACAAATATGGCCAAACCTCTTCCTAATCCTCTTCCAAACCAAACATGAAGCAAGAATTCCCTCCTCCTTCCTTAGAATTTTCGGCCAAGAGAGAATGAAAAGGATGAACAAATTTTTTTCTTTCTCTTTTCTTCAACTCACGGCAAGGGGGGGAAACACTCACCATTCTCTTTTTTTTTTTTTCTTCCCTTTCATTATTCAATTCCCATGCTCATTATTTTATTTTTTTCTTACATACACCATTGTCACAACATGTTTTATGACATGTTTTTGCCCATAATCCCTTGTCATGGCCGGCCACTACCAATTGGGGGGGGGAAATTTGACATGCAAGTCCCCTCTTTTGATTACATGCACTATTAGGTCCTTATAGATTAGCCTATCATATTTCAAAAGTGTCACACAAGTCCTAATAACTGAATTCACATGCAATCGACTAAATCGAAGCTTGAAATTTTCACACATTCATAAATACATATTCTAGACAATAAATATTACGTTCAAACATTTCGGTGACTCGGTTTAGCGGTCCCAAAACCACTTCCCGACTAGGGTCAATTTTGGGCTGTCACACTGACTTAAGGCAGTCAATACTGAAAGAAGCTCATGAAGGACTTTGTGCTATACATCCTGGAGGAAATAAGTTGTACCACGACTTGCGAGAATTGTATTGGTGGCCTGGGCTTAAGCGAGAAGTAACGGAGCTTGTTGGGAGATGCCTGACATGCTAGTAGGTAAAAGCTGAGCATCAACTACCTTCCGAACTTTTACAGCCAGTAAAGACACCACTTTGGAAGTGGGAGAGGGTAACCATGGACTTTGTGAGTGGGCTACCCTTGACACTGACAAAGAAGGACTCGGTTTGGGTGATCGTGGATAGGTTGACCAAGTCTGCTCATTTCATACCTGTCCGCACTGATTATTCACTTCAGAAGTTAGCCAAATTGTACTTGGCGGAGATTGTACGACTTTATGGAGTGCCAGTATTGATCATTTCTGATCGAGATCCTAGATTCACATCTCGGTTCTGGCAAAAGTTGTATGAGGCGTTGGGAACGCGACTGAACTTTAGCACGGCTTTTCATCCGTAGACAGATGGTCAGTCGAAAAGGGTTATTCAGATTTTGAAAGAAATGTTGAGGGGTTGCGTTATTGACTTACGAGGTAGTTGGGAAGATTACTTGCCGTTGGCAGAGTTTGCATATAACAACAATTATCAGGCGAATATCCAAATGGCACCATATGAACCGCTGTATGGACGTAGGTGTCGTACACCTAGTTGTTGGACTGAGTTGGGAGAACGACAGGTTCTTGGACCGGAGTTGGTAGCAGATACTGAAGATAAGGTCAGGGTAATCAAAGATCGGTTAAAGGAAGCATCTGATAGGCAAAAATCGTATGCGGATTTGAAGCGTAAGGAGATTGAGTACTCAGTAGGTGATATGGTCTTCTTGGAGGTTTCTCCTTGGAAGAAGATATTAAGGTTTGGTTATAAGGGCAAGTTGAGTCCGCGATTCATCGGGCCTTATTGGGTTCTTAAGCGAGTAGGTCCAGTGGCTTATCAATTGGAATTACCTCCGGAGTTAGACAAGATTCACGACGTTTTTCACGTCTCCATGTTAAGGCGATATCGTTCTGACCCTACTCATGTCATGCCGATTGTAGAGATTGAGGTGCGGCCAGATCTGACTTTTGAGGAAGAGCCTATGCAGATACTGGATTGTGATGTTAAGGTTCTAAGAAGGAAGTCAGTTCCCTTGGTAAAAGTGCTTTGGTGTAATCATGGCAGAAAGGAAGTCACTTGGGAGCCAGAAAAGGTGATGCGACAACAATACCCTCATCTGTTTGAATCAGGTAAAAATGTCGAGGACGAAATTTCTTTAAGGAGGGTAGAGTTGTAACGGCCCAATTTTTTGGATTCTCGGGATTTCTGTGATTTTCAATGAATTTTAGAAATTCTGTGTTTTAACTGTCTATAGTAGGTCTGAGTATGTTAGTGGGCCTTTAAAAGGCCCAAGAGTAAATCCAATTTGAGGCAATTTCTGAATTCCCAATTTTAGAAAGAGAGAGTACTGGCGTTGAGGGCTCATAAATTAAAGATGGGGAAATAGGGCACAAGGGACCTATGGTAAATTGGCATGTGACGCTACATAAGGTATAGGGGGAGTGCATGTAGATGTTTAGGGGGAGCCAAGGTTTGAGCCACAAGGTAAGCAAATAGGGTATTTATTTTTTGTGAACAAAAAGGGGATATGATGGAACTCAAGGGGGAACTCTGTTAGGGAGAGTTTAAGCTGGTAAGGGGATTGTGTAAGGATAAGATAAGGGAGGAAATTTAGGAGCTGATCAAGGAGAAAGAGTTGGCCAGCCAAGGGTCTTTAGTATAGGAAATTCGGCTAAGTCATTTAGTGTTAGGAATTTCGGCTTTTGGATGGGTGGTTGCCTAATTCTTTTTGTTCTTTTGCTAGAAGCCGAACTTACACCCTACACCTGTGCCGACTCATCCTCTTCAAGAACCGAATTCTTGTATCTTCTTCCCTTTCTTTCGGTCATCTGTATCCTTTTTCCCCCATAGCCAAACTTGGAAGCCCTCACTGTGCCGTTTCTCCATAACCGAATACTACTTCCCTTCTCATCTTTTCTTTTCTCCATAGTCGAACCCATACCCTTTTCTTTTTGTCCCTTCCCTTATTTTCCTTTCGTCATTATTTTTCAAAAGCCGAATCCTGCTATAGCCGAACCCCTTTCCCTTTTTCTTTCAAAAATCAAAAACCTTCATATCTGCAGTGTAGGAAGCAAAATCTTTGGCTATTTGAACCTGTCTCTTCTGACTACAGTAGATCGGGATTAGAATCATAGATAAGAACACTCTCTTGGGCAGAACAACGATTGGTAAGTATACGAATCACTTTCGTTAGTTATTCATGGTTTAAGAAAAAGCCAAAACCCCTTAAGGATGACTAACGTTGGGACTACGGGCATTTTTGCCTTTATTTTGGCTTTGTATGCGCTAGCATGGACAAGGGGGCATACAGTGAAGGGCTTGAAGGTTAACTCAGTTGGACATCTAGATCTAACCCATATTTCGGCAAAAAGGTAAGAACTTTAGGGTTTAAAGCATTGTTGGCCGAATATGGTAAGGGGTCTAGTACGTAGCTTGCTTTTGATATTTAGATTGACGTTTTAGTAACTTGATTGTAGGAAACTCGTGTGTGGATCTCGCCAACGTATCATTACAGAATAGGTGTGTAAACGACACTCACTCACAGACTAGATAGGCAAAAGCATAAAAGCCGAAATGCAGAAAAGTCGGTATTTTGTAGACTTGCGAGCGTGCGAGCGCTCGTAAGATGGTTCGGTTGTTAATCCTAGTAATCTCAAGTGATATGATTACAGAGTGCGCAATTTCATGCACTTCAGTATATTTGAGCTTAATGGGCCAAAAACGGGATAATGGGCCAACGCGCTCAATTCGGTAAGAACGCTTGGTAAGTGTTTCTGTTGATACAATAATTGCTGTAGTATGTATGTAAACCCTAAAATAGGTAAATTTACTAAAATACCCTACCATTATGCCCCTAGATGCAAAATGACCATTATACCCCTAGGGTTGATTTTGACTGAAATGCATGATATTCTGATTCTGTATGTTGCATGCCATGACATGTATATCTGTTGCATGGGATATGGGTTATAATGATGGAGAAAGCGTTCTGGTGGCTCTGGCACAAATATCTGTTTCTGGTGGCCCTGCCACAATTATCTGTATCTGGTGATTCTGTCACAATATCTGTTTTGGTAGCCATGCTACATACTTGTGACTTGTAGACGGATAGGTGGGTCGAGTAGTCTCCCCACATGGTGTAAGGTTGGCACGGGGGTACATACGGAAGGATATGGGTTGGGTTTTCTGCATGCTTGAAATATCTGCTACATTTACATTATGGGCCTATGGGCTTCATTCAGATCTCAGATAGGGCTAAGGCCCAACCTAATCTGTTTCGTGGTTTGAACCGATCTGGACTATGGTTGGGTTAATTTACACACTAAGTTTCTCCAAACTCACCCCTTAATTTTATCCATGCAGGTAACCCCCAACCATAGTGGACTTGGAGCTGTGAGGGATTCGGAGCGGCCACACTTATTGCAAATTTGATTTTCTTCTTATAATTTAATTAGTTTTCATTTACTTTTATGATTTGGGTTTTAGTTGTAATAAGGCCGCTTTAATTATTTTAAATGGTTTTAATATGTTTTACTAGAATAGGTATGATATTAAATTAATCATTGGCCGATTAGTTTTAGGCGCATTTTCAAAAACAAGAATTGATTTTAAAATATCCGACAACAAAGCAAAACTTCCACAACGCAACGTTTTCCAAAATTAATCATTTTTCCTTAAACTAGACTTAATTGAATTAGTTTCCTAAAAACATACACTAAGTTAAGGTGTGGCAATGGTGATGTGCATGTCTAGGATTGGATCCAAAGGGAGCTTGGTACTTAAGCAGTCCGATGGACTCACCTCCTCTTTTTTGGTTTCCTACCTGGTGCTCAGCTTCCATTCACTTTAACCTATATCAAAAATACTCTCTAAATGCTACGAAAGATTTTAGATAAAACATGAGTTTTTCAGTAACGCTTCAACGTGACACGCTGGATTTGGCCGTAATGTCTGGGCCAGGTTTGGGGTGTTACAGGTACTACCAAATTCCCATATAAGGCATTGAATCATGTTTGCAAGTAATTATTCCAAACACTCACCAATTACGCTTGCACTGAAAAGTTGAAAGCTCATACTTGCTTTTCGCTGCCGTTATCTTTACTCGTAAAAGGTCCTATCAAATCCGAAACTTAAACACAACAATTCACACAGTAATGCATTTAATAATAAACTAAGAACTTACCACAAGCAATCAAAAACATAAGCCTAAGCTATGTTCCCATGTAACCAAAACTTATAACATAACAAACTTTAAATTTGAATATCTTAATCTATACTTATTCTTTTCACCTAAAACAAATTCTATTCATCTTATAGCTCACCTACGACTAATTTCCTGTGACAGCCTTAAATTGACCCTAGTCAGAAAGTGGTTTCAGGACCACTAAACCGAGACATAAAAATAATTGACCGTTATAGTTGATGCTCAATAAATGTACATATACATGTGTGAAAATTTCAGGTTTGGATTTTGTTAATTGTAAGTGAATTTTATCAAATAGTGTAACACCCCTTACCCGTTACCGTCGCCGGAACAGGATACAAGGTATTACCAGAATATAATACATACCATTAAACATAACCGAGATATAAATATGTCATCCAATTTGATAGTGCATCGTATAACATATGTCTTGAACAATATTAGCCAATTTTAATGGCTTGTACAAAGTAGCTAGTCGAGTAGTGTAACTAATATTTTAAACCTAGACAAATATGACATGTAACAAAATAATTAAGCCTACTATACATGCCATAATTCAAAACGTTTAGTTCAAATACCCTAAAGTATGATAGTGCGGGTAGATCTTCACGATTCTTAACTCTGAGCAAGCCAAGGACACTATAAGACAAAGAGAGAAACAAAGTAAGCTTATAGCTTAGTAAGTAAGTATGTAAATACTAATTAAAGAATCTAACATGTTTACACAACAATTCAAGTATATCTACTTTAACTCCACTTTGATTAAGCTGTCTCTGCTGCGTCATATTCACTAAATAAATCATAACTCGAGTTACAAAACTCGAAATTTAAATCCGTAAAATTTCCCTGAATCTAGACTCATAAATATTTTTGCTAATTTTTTTCTATAATTTTTGGTTCAGCCGATTAGTACAGTTTATTAGTTAAAGTTTCCCTGTTACACAGCTCGACTGATCTGACCTCTATTCACTACGAATTGAATTTCTCTCAGTACACAATTCAAACAACCCTGAAGTCTGTTTCATTTAAAACTAGTCTCAATAAGGAATTTAGGCATGTAAACTATATTTCTTAATTTGCTTTGTACAATTTTAATGATTTTTCAAAGTTGGAACAGGGGATCACGTATTCATCCTGAGCAAGTCACATACAATTGTAAATATCTCAAAATATAGAATTCCTTTGCTTGCTCTGTTTCTTTTATATGAAAGTAGACTCATTAAACTTTAATTTCACATCTCATTCAACCTCTAATTATATTCCTCCTATTTTTGGTGATTTTTCAAAATCACGTCACTGCTACCATCTAAAAACAGTTTTAATGCTAATTTCACTCTTTCACACATTCTTTATGCTAACCTCATTTTATCTTATATATGTATATATCACAAATCATTTTCACTACATTTCATTCACCATAAGTGTAGGTCCAAACCACAATATCACCATAAAACCATCCCGTTGAACAATTCGGATCAATCCTCGATATTTAATGGTTTCAGCACACAGCCCCACCATCATACTTCGTTTAGTTCGGCTCTCTTGTACACATGGTGAACACTTAGTACCACTCATGCGACCTAACCGATTTGTCTCGTAGCTCTCTTGTCTACATGGTGTCCTTCACTTGGAATCACGCATGCGACCTAGCTACATTTATCTTTCACGTAGCTCTCTTGTCTACATGGGATACATCTCGTATCACACATGTGACCTAGCTACTCTGAGGTGTCTCGTAGCTTTCTTGTACACATGATGTGCACTCAAGATCATACATGTGACCTAGCTACGCCCTCTATTTCATTCGATCTCTCCAATGTTCAACCGGATCTCTCTATATTTATTTCCATTCTTCCAATAGTCGATTTACATTTTAACATCAGCTAGTATATTTATATAATAGGCTGAAATATAAGAATGTACATGAAATTATTGTAATATTTACATACAAACTTACCTTGGTACAAAATGTGGAAATTTTGCAATTTAGTCCAAAACTTTTCCTTCCCCATTCGAGATCAATTCGCGTCTTTCTTGATCTATAATAACACATTTAGCTCATTTAATCCTCATACTATTTATTTCAATCCAAAAATCACATCATGGAAAAATTACATTTTGCCCCTAACTTTACAAAATTACAATTTTGCCCCTAGGCTCGGAATTTAATTTCAGCCCTTATTCTTATATTTTATGATATGCTGAACATTTTCTCTTCTACAACAACATCAAATTCTCACTCTATCATATAGTTATGAACAATAGGTATTTTTACCGATTATGCTGCTTTTACTCGTTTTCACTTAAAACCGAGTAGCACAAGTTATTTAACATAATTTAAAACCTCATATTCTATCATAAAACATCAAAATACACAAATTTCACCTATGGGTATTTTTCCAAATACGAACCCTAGGTTAAATTATTACTAGCATAAGCTTAATCGAGCTTAAGGATTCCAAAAACGTAAAGAACATTAAAAACGGGCTTGGAATCACTTACTATGGAGCTTGAAAATTGAAGAAACCCTAGCTATGGAGAGAGGAGAATTCGGCAGCAACTAAGGAGGATGATGATCAATTTTGTGTTATTTTTCCCATTTTATTTCATTTAATATCCAAATGACCAAAATGCCCTCCTTACTAAACTTTCAAAAATTCCTTCCATGTCCTAATTTTGTCCATGAACTTAAAATTGGTCAAATTGCTATTTAAGACCTCCTAATTAATATTCCAAATCAATTTCATACTAAAACTTCCGGATGCAAATTTTGCAACTTATTCGATTTAGTCCCTACTTTCAATTTAAGCACTTTAGGCATAGAATTTCATCACGAAATTTTCACACAATCATGCAATCATATCATAAACCCCAAAATAATTATAAAACAATTATTTCTATCTCGGATTTGTGGTCACGAAACTACTATTCGATTAGGCCCTAATTCGAGTTGTCACAATTCTCCCCCTTTTGAGATTTTCGTCCCGAAAATCTTACCGAAAGAGGTTTGGGTACTGTTTCCTCATAGCTTCCTCGGGTTCCCACGTAGCCTCTTCTATCCCATGTCCGTGCCACAATACTTTCACTAAAGCTATACTTTTATTTCTTAAGCTGTTTAACCTCTCGAGCCAAAATCTTTATTGGTTTCTCCTCATAGGTCATATCCGATCGAATCTCAATTTCTGTTGGGAAATCACATGTGAAGGATCGAACGATAACGTCGTAACATTGATACATGAAACACATTATGAATTCTTTCTAACTCTGCGGTAAAATAACCGATATGCCATTGGTCCAATTCTCTCAAGAATCTCGTGCGCCCAATAAAACGCGGACTCAACTTGCCTTTTCGACTAAATCTCGAATCTTTTTCCATGGTGACACCTTCAAGAACACTTTATCACCCACGAAATTCAATCTCTTTTCTTTTTAAATCGCATATGACTTTTGTCGATCTGAAGCGACTTTCAAGCAATCCCGAATTACTTTTATTTTCTCTTGGTTTCTTTAACTAGATCAACTCCATGAATCTGCTTTCTCACTAAGCTCGGTCCAATATAAAGGAGTCCGACACTTACGACCATACAAGGCTTCAGACGGTGCCATTTGTATACTTGATTGATAACTGTTATTGTAGGCAAACTCAATCAAAGATAGATATTTCTCCCAACTACCTCCAAATTCTAAAACACAAGATCTAAGCATATCTTGAGTACCGGATTACTCTTTCCGTTTGACCATCTGTTTGTGGATGAAATACGGTACTAAAGTTCAATTTTGTACCCAAAGCTTCTTGTAACTTTTTCCAAAATCTCGAGGTAAATCTTGGATCTCTATCGATATTATAGACATAGGTACTCCGTGCAACTTCACAATTTCAGAATATATAATTCGGCTAATTTATCAAGTGAGTAATCAGTGCGTCTTGGTATAAAGTGGGCTGACTTTGTTAATCTATCAACCACTACCCAAACAAAGATCCTTCTTTTTAGGAGTTAAAGGCAAACCGGTTACAAAATCCATGGTAATCTTGTCCCATTTCCACTCGGGCACCATTACCGGTTGAAGTAATCTCAAGGCACTTGATGTTCAACTTTTACTTGTTGATGATCAAACACTTGGTTACAAATTCGAAATGTCCCTTTTCATACCGCCACCAATACAGCTTTTTAAATCATTATACATTTTGTGCTACTAGGATGAACTGATAAACAGCCATTGTGCGCCTCATGTAATATTTTCGAATCAATTTATCATTTTTAACACACATATCCTGTCTCGAAACATCAAATAGTCATCCGGTCCAACTCGAAAATCGAGTCGTAACTCGATTCGCATTGAGTTCTCTTGATCCGCAACTCACTATCATTCTTTTAAGCATCACAAATCAACTGGAGAAATAACGGTTTAGCTCTCATCTCTGCTAAGATTGACCCATCATCAGACAATGCTAACCCCGTGTTCATGGCTCTCAAAGTAAAAAGAAATTTTCTGCTCAAGGCGTCAGCAACTACATTTGCTTTTCCCGGATGGTAATCAATCACTAGATCATAATCCTTTAATAATTCAAGCCATCTTCGCTGTCGCAGATTCAGATCCTTTTGATTCATCAAGTATTTCAAACTTTTGTGATCAGTAAAAATTCGGCATTGTTCACCGTACAAATAATGTCGCCAAATCTTCAAGGCAAAAACAACAATGCCGTTCCAAATCATGTGTAGGATAGTTCTTCTCATGCGCTTTTTGTCTCAAGCATAAGCTACCACTTTACCCTCTTGCATCAACACACATCTAAGGCCCATCAATGATGCATCACTATAAATTACTGAACTCCTTTCCGACTCGGGCAGTACTAAAATTGGTGCTTCATCAATCGTCTTTCAAATTTTCAAAGCTTTGTTGACATTTATCATCCATTCGAACTTAACATTCTTTTGCAACAACTTAGTCATAGGAGAGGCAATCATCGAAAATCCTTCAACAAAACGTCTATAATACCCGGCTAAGCCTAAAAGCTTCTAACCTCGGATACATTCTTGGCGGTTTCTAATCAACGATCGCGAAATATTGCTTGGATCCACCGAATACCATCACCGAGACTATATGCCCCAAAAATCCGACTTCACGAAGCCGAACTCACTTTTACTAAACTTGGCAAACAGCTTCTTTTCTCTCAAGATCTGCAATATAGTTCTCAAGTGTTCGGCATGTTCGACTCATCTCGAGAATAAATTAAAATGTCATCTATAAACACTACTACAAACTTATCCAAATATGGCCTAAGATCCGATTCATTAAGTCCATAAATATAGCTGGAGCATTTGTTAAGCGAAAGGCATCACAAGAAACTCATAATGTCCATACCTTGTCCTAAAGGCGGTTTTGACATCGGACTCCTTAACTCTCAAATGGTAGTAACCGGACCTCAAATCAATCTTTGAAAATACATGGCCCCTTTAACCGATCGAATAAATCATCAATCCTCGAAGAATGGGTACTTGTTCTTTATAGTCACCTTATTAAGTCGACGGTAATCAATGCAAAGTCTCATTGAACCATCCTTCTTCTTTACTGAATAATACAGAGCACCCAGAGAGAGAAACTCGGTCTCACAAATCCCTTGTCTCGTTAACTCTTGCAATTGAGCCTTCAATTCTTTTAATTCGATCGAGCCATTCTATATGGAGCAATCGAGATTGGTGCGATGCAAGCAACAAATCAATGGCAAAATCTATCTCTCTGTTCGAGGCAACCTAGGCAATTCCTCCGAAATACATCCGAAACTCACAGACTATCGATCGATTCAAATTTCAGTTGAGGCAACTCAATATTCATTACATAAGCTAGATAAGCTTCACACCCTTTTCTCATGTATTTCTGTGCAGACATGTGCGAAATCACCATAGGCAATTTATTTGATTCATCTGTTTCAACCCACAGAATTTCTCCATTTTCACATTTCAACTCTAGTGTCTTTTGTTTACAATCTACCTTAGCATCATACAATGTTAACTAGTCCATTCCCAAGATAACGTCAAACTCACCAAATGGTAACAGCATCAAGTTGGCCGAAAAACAGTGACCTTGAATCATTAATGGGCAATTCTTGCAAACCTTGTCAACTAGCACATATTGGCCTAAGGGGTTCGACACTTTAATCGTAAACTCAAGAAATTCAATAGGCAACTTTTATTAGATACTAAATTCATGCAAATATAGGAATGAGTGGACCGGGATCAATCAATGCAATAACAATAGTATCATAGAGAAAATGTACCAAGAATGACATCGGAGATGATGCATCTTCTCGCACGCATAGCATAAGCTCTAGCAGTGCTCTAGCTTCGATCTTGCCGTTAAATCTTTCATCACGCTTTTACTACTAGTCCCACCTCCTATATTTCTCGGTGGTCTACCTCTACTAGCGGTGGTATTCATCTAGCACTCAAATCTTTCTTCTTTAACCTTCTCCGACAATCTCTAATAAAATGCTCATGAGAACCGCACTGTAAACAAGCTCGCTCGGTCCCCAACACTCACCATAATGTTGCTCGCCACATTGTCGACACTCGGGCTTTCTAGGTCGCACATTACCCACACTTGCCACCAAGTAGCTTGAGCTTTAGACCCGAATATGCTCTACCACGATCTCTGTGAATCCCCAATTGAAACTGTCATTCGAGGGTTTGTCTCTTTGGACCTCTTTGGTTGAGATTGAAATGGCTTGCTTATCTGTCTTTTTCGACATCTCGGGCCTCAATAGCGACTTTTCTTCTTTCTTTGTTCAATTCTTCTGCTTTAAGAGCTCGATCAACCAATACTACAAATTCTTTCAACTCCAAAATTCCTACAAGCACTTTAATGTCCTCATTCAGCCCATATTCAAATCTTCTACACATAATGGCCTCGGTGGACACACATTCTGGGCATACTTGTTTGAGTCTTACAAATTCGCGTTCATACTGCTACATGCACATTTTCCCTGCTTCAATTCAAGGAACTCCTTCCGTTTTTGATCAATAAATCGCGACTTATGTATTTCTTTCTAAATTCTTCCCGAAGAAATCCCAAGTAACTTTTTTCTTTTGGCACCATCGCAACCAAAGTCTTCCACCAAGTGGTAAGTCGAATCTCTCAAAAGTGATACAACACACTTTAAGCATTCCTCGGTGTACATGAGAGCTCATCAAATACACGGTAGAATTTTCAAGCCGAATTTCGCTTTCTCGGGATCATCATCGACCTTTGCTCTAAACTCTTGCCCCTTGTTTTCGAATCTTGTCAACCGGAGGCTTGTTCATTCTTACCAAATCTATACCTTGAGCAGCTACAGAATCGCCCGAGGTATAGGAGGGGTGGAGGAGGTTGAGCATTTGGATTTGCTCGAATAAATTCAGATACCAATTGTTCATCATTTGGAGAAAGGCATCCGAGCCTCATCTCCTTGTCTCAATGTCTCGTGTCTACTTTCCACAAAGTAGCGGTCCCTTGTGCGGGAGCCATGCATTACTAGCAAAGATCATCACCGCAGCCCTCAGATCCATTACTATATTAAAACAAAACACAGTTTAGAATAATCAGAGTCACCACACTATCACAATATTTTTATGGCATGTATAGCTAGACTTTTACACACACTTTATTAGTCCGAGAACAGACTAAACCATAGCTCGATACCACTAAATGTAACACCCTTACCCGCTACTGTCATTTGGAACAGGATACAAGGTATTACCGAATATAATACATACCATTAAACATAACGAGATATAAATATGTCATCCAATTTGATAGTGCATCGTATAACATATGTCTTGAACAATATTAGCCAATTTTAATGGCTTGTACAAAGTAGTGGTCGAGCATCTTGTAACTAATATTTTAAACCTAGACAAATATGACATGTAACAAAATAATTAAGCCTACTATACATGCCATAATTCAAAACGTTTAGTTCAAATACCCTAAAGTATGATAGTGCGGTAGATCTTCACGATCCTTAACTCCCGAGCAAGCCAAGGACACTATAAGACAAAAGAGAGAAACAAAGTAAGCTTATAGCTTAGTAAGTAAGTATGTAAATACTAATTAAAGAATCTAACATGTTTACACAACAATTCAAGTATATCTACTTTAACTCCACTTTGATTAAGCTGTCTCTGCTGCGTCATATTCACTAAATAAATCATAACTCGAGTTACAAAACTCGAAATTTAAATCTGTAAAATTTCCCTGAATCTAGACTCATAAATATTTTTGCTAATTTTTTTCTATAATTTTTGGTTCAGCCGATTAGTACAGTTTATTAGTTAAAGTTTCCCCTGTTACACAGCTCGACTGATCTGACCTCTATTCACTACGAATTGAATTTCTCTCAGTACACAATTCAAACAACCCTGAAGTCTGTTTCATTTAAAACTAGTCTCAATAAGGAATTTAGGCATGTAAACTATATTTCTTAATTTGCTTTGTACAATTTTTAATGATTTTTCAAAGTTGGAACAGGGGATCACGTATTCATCCTGAGCAAGTCACATACAATTGTAAATATCTCAAAATATAGAATTCCTTTGCTTGCTCTGTTTCTTTTATATGAAAGTAGACTCATTAAACTTTAATTTCACATCTCATTCAACCTCTAATTATATTCCTCCTATTTTTGGTGATTTTTCAAAATCACGTCACTGCTACCATCTAAAAACAGTTTTAATGCTAATTTCACTCTTTCACACATTCTTTATGCTAACCTCATTTTATCTTATATATGTATATATCACAAATCATTTTCACTACATTTCATTCACCATAAGTGTAGGTCCAAACCACAATATCACCACAAAACCATCCCGTTGAACAATTCGGATCAATCCTCGATATTTAATGGTTTCAAAGACACATTTCCCACCATCATACTTCGTTTAGTTCGGCTCTCTTGTACACATGGTGAACACTTAGTACCACTCATGCGACCTAACCGATTTGTCTCGTAGCTCTCTTGTCTACATGGTGTCCTTCACTTGGAATCACGCATGCGACCTAGCTACATTTATCTTTCACGTAGCTCTCTTGTCTACATGGGATACATCTCGTATCACACATGTGACCTAGCTACTACTGAGGTGTCTCGTAGCTTTCTTGTACACATGATGTGCACTCAAGATCATACATGTGACCTAGCTACGCCCTCTATTTCATTCGATCTCTCCAATGTTCAACCGGATCTCTCTATATTTATTTCCATTATTCCAATAGTCGATTTACATTTTAACATCAGCTAGTATATTTATATAATAGGCTGAAATATAAGAATGTACATGAAATTATTGTAATATTTACATACAAACTTACCTTGGTACAAAATGTGGAAATTTTGCAATTTAGTCCAAAACTTTTCCTTCCCCATTCGAGATCAATTCGCGTCTTTCTTGATCTATAATAACACATTTAGCTCATTTAATACTCATACTATTTATTTCAATCCAAAAATCACATCATGGAAAAATTACATTTTGCCCCTAACTTTACAAAATTACAATTTTGCCCCTAGGCTCGGAATTTAATTTCAGCCCTTATTCTTATATTTTATGATATGCTGAACATTTTCTCTTCTACAACAACATCAAATTCTCACTCTATCATATAGTTATGAACAATAGGTATTTTTACCGATTATGCTTGCTTTACTCGTTTTCACTTAAAACCGAGTAGCACAAGTTATTTAACATAATTTAAAACCTCATATTCTATCATAAAACATCAAAATACACAAATTTCACCTATGGGTATTTTTCCAAATCTGAACCCTAGGTTAAATTATTACTAGCATAAGCTTAATCGAGCTTCCGGATTCCAAAACGTAAAGAACATTAAAACGGGGCTTGGAATCACTTACTATGGAGCTTGAAAATTGAAGAAACCCTAGCTATGGAGAGAGGGAGAATTCGCAGCAACTAAGGAGGATGTTGATCAATTTTGTGTTATTTTTCCCATTTTTTTCATTTAATATCCAAATGACCAAAATGCCCTCCTTACTAAACTTTCAAAATTCCTTCCATGTCCTAATTTTGTCCATGAACTTAAAATTGGTCAAATTGCTATTTAAGATCTCCTAATTAATATTCCAAAACAATTTCATACTAAAAACTTCCGGGATGCAAATTTTGCAACTTATTCGATTTAGTCCCTACTTTCAATTTAAGCACTTTAGGCATAGAATTTCATCACGAAATTTTCACACAATCATGCAATCATATCATAAACCCCAAAATAATTATAAAACAATTATTTCTATCTCGGATTTGTGGTCACAAAACCACTATTCCGATTAGGCCCTAATTCGGGTTGTCACAAATAGGACTTATGTGAGAAAATCTAGAAATGTGCTAGGCAATTGTAAAGTGGGCTATTAATGCATAATGTGAAAATGATGGGTTTGCATGTCAATTTACCCAAAAGTTAAGCATGATGGCCGGCCATGCTAAGAGTGGAAACATGTTGCAAACATGTTTCGTTAGTGGTTATGTTAGAAAGAATAAAATAATAAAAAGGAATAGGATGAAAACAAAGAAAAGAAAAAAGTGTCCATCCTTTCATTTCTTTGCTTGGCCGAATGTCCTAAGAAGAAGGGGAAGAGCTTGAGAAAATCAGCCATGGTAGTTGCTAGACCAAGGTATGTTTGATGTTGTCCATGAGATTCATGCATGTTTTAGTTGTTAGTTTGAATTCTATCTATCCCATGGTTGGATTTGGGGTTGTTGGAGAATTGGGATTTGACAAAGAAGCTTAAAATTTTAGTTGATACCTTGAAGCTATTAACATGTTAGTTATATGGATGTGTTAAGTTGCTTGGGATGTTAGCATGAAAGTTGGAATTGTTAAGCTAATTTGTTGGAAGTGCCGAATTTAGGACTAAGAAGAGAATGAGTATTCGACAAACATAGTGAAAAGGTAGGTGTTGCCGATTGTTAGATTTAGACCATGGGAGTGGCTATAATGGGCATTAAGATGTAGAACTTAAGAAATGTAGTTATATGTGAATTTACATGATGATACAAATAGATGTGAAAATATATGCTAGATTAGGAAAATTTGATTAAGTGTTCATGAGATGAAATTAGGTGTTTAAAAGATGTTATAGTTGACATTGTATATATATACATACATTCGGCCATCTCATTGAGTTTGAAGGTGGTGTTAAATCTAATTGTGATGCCCATTTGAAGTGTATATATATATGTATAAATATACATAAGTATGCTCGTTCGTGATGTTACCTTTAATTATGTGTATAATCGACTAAATGGGTAATTAGTGAGGATGGTTGCGAATATACAAACATACATATGCATGTGTAATTGAATTATGAATGTTTAGCAAGATGGTTAAACTAGTTGATTTATTGATTAAGCTCAAGGAGTTAAAGAAGGAGAATCAAGCAAGGGAAAGACGAAGGTCATCGAGTAGCCGACTTGGAACTATTTTACCCAACACAAGGTAGGTCACTAAGCATATATTTTGTATTGATTTAAATAGACATAATGTCTATGTAATTATGCCGAAAGGAATGATAAATTTATACACATGTATGTATGTGGTGATGAAAGTATTGAATGAAAAGAAAAGAGGTGAGATGTATTGAGTTGTTGATTTCGGCACTAAGTGTGCAGGTATAAACATTTGTGATCATGAGAATGGCACTAAGTGTGCGGGTTTAAAATTTGTACAGCACTAAGTGTGCGAGTTGGATCATATAGCACTAAGTGTGCGAGTTGATTATATAGCACTGAGTGTGCGGACTCACTATATGCTTTTGAATCACTATTGACACTGAGTGTGCGACATTATTGAGTTGACCACGGACAGCGGGTCGGGTAAGTACCTTGAGTTCATGGCTTATAGGCACTATGTTTATATTTGGAGTTGAGCTTGGTAAGTTTTGAACCTATGTGACAATTTTAATTCAAGTCACGTACATAAGAATTATCGTGGAATAAGTGAAAGGTCATGTAGTTGTATGATTGTAACGAAAACAAAATGGTGTATAAAAATGCCTCAAATATCCTATTGATTTGTATATGGAATGTGAATGTGTAACTTGGTATGAGATTGAATCGAAAGGTCTAAGGAACTATGGTATAGTTCGGTTTGAATGGAGTAATTAGCCTCGCTCCATTTTGTTTCCTCTTGTGATAATGTTATTAATGGTTGGTAGTGCATTGCTTATGACTTCTTCGAGTTATATACTCATTCGGTGTTTGCTTGTCACCTATTTTAGGTTTCTTGGACTCAACTTTTTGCGTATTCGGGACCGTCATCGAAGTCATCACACCGACTAGTAACTTTTTGGTATCTTCTTCTTAGATGGTCTAAGAGAACATTTCGCATGTATAGGCTATTATGTTTGTTTGAACTTTGGTATGTAAAACTTTGGATAGCCATGCGAAAATGGCTTATATACGTTTTAGCATAGCACTATAATCGTTTGTATGTGGATCACTAAGAGGTATGGAAATGTTGGAAACGATTAGCCATTGAATGGTTAATCATGATTATACCTTGTGCTATGTATGCAAAAGGGCTAATTGAATCATGGAAACTATGAAATAGGTAAAGTCTACCTTAAAGGCAGATGCTGACAGCAGCAGCGATGTGGATGTGAAAAATCACTAAAAATAGTAGGAATGGAATTAAATAGTGAATAAATTATGTAAATGAACCTTTATGAATCTATTTTCATATGGAAGAAACGAAATGGTCATATGAGTTGTATGTTAAGAGATATTTGGGTTTTCGTGAAACAGGGTCAGAACGGTTTCTGGATTCCCTATTCCGACTTTGAAAATTCATTATAAATTAACCCGATACATTTAGAAGTCATACCATATATGTATAGATTCCTTTTTGAGTCTAGTTTCTATAGAAACAAACGGCATCAGTATTGAAGCCCTGTACAGGGAGATATCCAGGTAGTAATGCAGGAAGGTCAGTGTAGTCGTACCCTGGAACAGGGGAGACTTTAACTAATAAAATGTACTAATTGGCCCAACCAAAAATTCTAGAAAACAATTTTTCGATGGATATATGAGTATAGTTTTAGGGAAAAATCACGAAACTGATTTTCGAGTTGTAGAACTCAAGATATGATTTTTAAGGTGATAGTGACATAGTTAGCCAGCTGTCTGGAAATTTTTTTTTATGAACGGTGAAATTAAGTGAACGAAGTCTGTTAACCCCTCGTGTCCGACCCTGGCGACGGTCTCGGGTACAGGATGTTACAATTTAATTGGTATCAGAGCTATGGTTTAGTCGGTTCTAGGACTACCATAGCACGTATGAGTCTAGCTATACATGCCTTAATGTTAATGTTTAAATGTGTGATGACTTACGGCGGTTAAAATTTTTGTTTTGATTAGTAAATGGATCCCGTAGAGAGAACCTTGGTGGATGACGTTGAAAGTGTAGCGGCTGCTCTCGCACAAGGGACGCCACTGTTGAACCTCGGTCATCTGCGAATAATCAAGGTGAGGGGCTAAACAAGCCTTCTTTACCATTATGAATGAATGGGTCGCGCAATATGCCCGAACCAATCCGGTACATCCAACAATTCCGAATTTGAATAATCCACCCCAAGAGCCCGTAATGCCATCGATTCATCGATCCCGTGAGGTGAGTAAGCAACTCAGTAGACTTGATTAGGAAGCGGGGCTGAGGAGTTCAAGGCCATAGTTAATTGATGATGCCGAAAGGGCCGAAGTTCGCTTGATAACACCATTCGGTGTTTGATGAACTGTCATGCACACCGATGAATGTCTAAAGTGTGCTATATCCTTGTTATAGACTCAACTTACTATTGGTGGAGGACTTTGATTTCCATAGTCCCAAACGAACGAGTTACTTGGGATTTCTTTCAAATGAATTTCAAAGAAATACATTAGTCAACAGTTCATCGATCAAAAGCGTAAGGAATTCTTGGAACTCAAGCAAGGCCAGATGACAAGATCTCAATCTGAACATGAGTTCGTAAGACTCGATCGGTATGCCCGGAGTGTGTGGCTGATGAGGCTGCTATGTGCAAGAGATTTGAAGAAGGATTGAATGAAGATTTAAAGCTACTAGTGGGTATTTTGGAGATAAAAGAATTCGTAACACTAGTAGAACGAGCCTGCAAGGCGGAAGAACTTGGAAAGGAGAAGAAGAAGGCTGAGTTTGAAGCTAGAGACTATCGTAAAAGATCGACGGGTAAAGCTCCGTTCTCGGCTGTAAAGAAGTTCAGAGAGGACACTAATAAATCGAGGATGACTGCGGGAATTTCCATTAGAGCACGACCATCGATGGACTCCCGAGCTACTTCGGTAGCTAGTGTGGGCAATAACCGTCAAGAGAAACCTGAATGCCCCCAATGTGAAAGAAGACACATAGGTGAATGTTGCGGTAAGACTACTACCAGGGCCTGTTACCGGTGCGGTTCGAAGGACCACTTTATTAGAGATTGCACGGAGCTTGATGAGAAGAATAGGATGCAAGGTGCAAGACCTAGTGGAATGACAGCTAGAGGTAGACCACCGAGAATTTCAGAAGGTAGGGGTGGTAGTCAGAGAGGGGCCTCTGATACGGCTGTTCGATCCGAGACCAGACTCTGCTAGAGCATATGCCATTCACGCACGAGAGGAGGCATCCTCCCGATGTTATCACTTGGTACTTTCACTCTCTTTGATACTAGTGTGATTGCGTTGATTGACCTCGGATCTACTCATTCATATGTATGTGAAACCTTAGCATCCAAAGAAGACTCTACCCGTTGAGTCTCTCGAGTTCGTAATTCGAGTGTCAAATCCTTGGGTCAATATGCGCTTGTTGACAAAGTGTGTAAGAGATGCCTCTAATGATCCGAGAATCTGCTTTTGGCCGATTTGATGCTTTTACCATTTGGTGAATTTGATGTTATTCTTGGTATGGACTGGTTGACCGTATATGACGCAGATGGTGAGTTGCAAAAGAAAACCATTGATTTAAGGTGCGCAAATAACGAGATAATTCGAGTTGAGTCTACTGGACTTAAAGGGTTACCAATTGTAATATCATCAATGTTGGCTCGAAATATGTAAGAAAGGGTGCGAAGCATACCTTGCGTATGTACTTGATGACAAAGAGTTAGAAAAGAAACCCGAATCATGCTTGGTGGTTTGTGAATTCTGGACGTTTTCCCAAGAATTACCGGGTTTACCACCGTCCGGAGGTAGAGTTTGGTATTGAGCTTGTACCGGACTACGCCGATTTCGATAGCTCCGTGCCGTATGGCACCAACCGAGTTAAAAGAGTTGAAAGCTTCGATTGCAAGAATTGACGGATAGAGGTTTCGCTCGACCAAGTTTCTCACCTTAGGGTGCACCAGATTGTTTGTGAAAAGAAGGACGGAACCATAAGGTTGTGCATCGATTATCGTCGCTAAATAAGGTGACAATAAAGAATAAATATCCGTTACAGCGTATTGATGATTTGTTTGATCAACTAAAGGGAGCCTCGGTGTTTTCAAAGATAGATCCGAGATCGGGTTATTATCGATTCATGAATTCGAGATTCGGATATACCCAAACCGCTTTCGAACGAGATACGGCCACTACGAGTTCTTAGTGATGCCGTTTGGGCTCACTAATGCCCTACGGTATTTATGGATTTGATGAATCGGATCTTGAGCGATGATTTGGACCGGTTCGTAGTTGTGTTCATTGATGACATCTTGGTCTATTCAAGAGATGAGACCGAACATCTTGAGCACTTGAGATTAGTGTTGCAAATTTTATGGGATAAGCGGTTATATGCTAAGTTCAATAAGTGTGAGTTCGGTTAAGAGAGGTTAGCTTATTGGGTCATGTGGTATCCGCGACGGTATTCGAGTTGACCCGAGCAAAATTTCGCCATACTTAACTGGAAGCCTCAGAAATATTACGAGGTTCGAGCTTTTAGGACTCATGGGTTACTACCGACGGTTTGTAAAAGGTTTCTCGACGATAGCCACACCCATGACGGCTACTTGAAAAGATATTAAGTTGAATGGACGGAAAAATGTCGAAAAGTTTTGATCAATGAAAACTTATTTGATGAAGCCCCAATTTTAGTGTAGCCCGAATCAGGCAAAGAGTTTGTCATCTATAGTGACGCCTCCCTACTTGGGTTGGGTTGCGTATTGATGCAAGAAGGTCAAGTTGTGGCCTATGCGTCGAGGCAATTAAAGCCACATGAGAAAAATTATCCGACCCATGATCTCGAATTAGCTGCCATCGTATTCGCTTTGAAAATATGGCGACATTACTTATTTGGTGAGAAGTGCCATGTATTTTCGGATCACAAAAGTCTCAAATATTTGATGACTCAAAGAGACTTAAATCTGTGACAGAGACGTTGGCTCGAGTTGTTAAAAGATTATGAGCTTGTCATTGACTATCACCTGGGAAAGGCTAATGTGGTTGCGGATGCCTTAAGTCGTAAATCACTGTTTGCCTTACGAGCGATAAATGTACACTTGTCTGTTCTATCCGACAATATACTAGTGGCGGAATTAAAGGCCAAACCATTGTTGATTCATCAAATTCGTGAAGCTCAGAAAGTCGATGATGAATTGGTTGCAAAACGGGCTGAATGTGTTCCGAATATGGAATCAGAGTTTCAAATTGATGATGACGGTTGTTTGAGGTTCAGAAGTCAGTTGTGTGTTCCAAGAAATTCAGAACTCATTTCAATGATTCTGAACGAAGCTCATTATAGCCGAATGTCAATTCACCCGAGGAGTACGAAAATGTACAACGATCTGAGACGTCAGTTTTGGTGGCATGGTATGAAACGAGACATTTCCGATTTTGTTTTGAATTGTTTAATATGTCAGCAAGTAAAGGCGGAACATCAAGTGCCTACGGGTTTACTTCAGCCGATCATGATACCTGAATGGAAATGGGATCGAGTCATGATGGATTTTGTGTCTGGGTTGCCAGTGTCGACAAGTAAGAAAGATGCGATTTGGGTTGTTGTTGATAGAATGACTAAGTCGGCTCATTTTATCCCCGTACGTACAGATTTTTCATTGGATAAACTGGCTGAATTGTATGTTTCTCAGATTGTGAGATTACACGGAGTACCGATTTCTATTGTGTCGGATAGAGATCCGAGATTCACCTCACGATTTTGGAAGAAATTGCAAGAAGCTTTGGGTACCAAGTTGCATTTTAGCACCGCTTTTCATCCCCAAACCGATGGTCAATCCGAGCGGATAATTCAGATACTTGAGGATATGTTGAGATGTTGCATCCTCGAGTTTTGTGGTTCATGGAAAGATATTTGCCTTTGATCGAATTCGCCACAACAATAGCTTTCAATCAAGCATTAAGATGGCACCTTACGAGGCTTTGTACGGTCGAAAATGCCGTACGCCATTGTTTTGGACCGAGCTCGGTGAAAGTAAAATTTTCGGAGTGAATTTGATTAAAGATGCTGAACAGAAAGTAAAAATAATTCGTGAAAGTCTAAAGGCAGCCACAGACCGTCAGAAATCGTACGCGGATTTAAAACGAAGTGATATTGAGTATTATGTGGGAGACAAAGTGTTTCTTAAGGTATCGCCTTGGAAAAAGATACTCAGATTTGGCCATAAGGGCAAATTGAGTCCGAGATTCATTGGGCCGTATGAGATCTCCGAACGAGTTGGCCCAGTAGCATATAGGTTGCTTCTACCCCCTGAACTCGAAAGGATCCATAACGTTTTCCATGTTTCGATGCTTCGACGTTACCGATCAGATCCTTCGCATGTAATAAACCCCTCTGAGATTGAAATTCAAGACGATATGAGTTATGAAGAAGAACTGATCCGTATTCTAGCCCGTGAAGTGAAAGAGTTGCGAAACAAAAGGGTTCTGTTAGTGAAAGTGTTATGGCTCAAACACGGAATAGAAGAAGCTACTTGGGAACCTGAGAACTCTATGAAAGAACGATACCCAAACCTATTTACCGGTAAGATTTTCGGGGACGAAAATTTTTTAAGTGGGGGAGAGTTGTGACAGCCTCAAATTGACCCTAGTCGGAAAGTGGTTTCGGGACCACTAAACCGAGACATAAAAATAATTGACCGTTATAGTTGATGCTCAATATATGTACATATACATGTGTGAAAATTTCACGTTTGGATTTTGTAAATTGTAAGTGAATTTTATCAAATAGGACTTATGTGAGAAAATCTAGAAATGTGCTAGGCAATTGTAAAGTGGGCTATTAATGCATAATGTGAAAATGATGGGTTTGCATGTCAATTTACCCAAAAGTTAAGCATGATGGCCGGCCATGTTAAGAGTGGAAACATGTTGCAAACATGTTTAGTTAGTGGTTATGTTAGAAAGAATAAAATAATAAAAAGGAATAGGATGAAAACAAAGAAAAGAAAAAAAGTGTCCATCCTTTCATTTCTTTGCTTGGCGAATGTCCTAAGAAGAAGGGGGAAGAGCTTGAGAAAATCAGCCATGGTAGTTGCTAGACCAAGGTATGTTTGATGTTTACCATGAGATTCATGCATGTTTTAGTTGTTAGTTTGAATTCTATCTATCCCATGGTTGGATTTGGGGTTGTTGGAGAATTGGGATTTGACAAAGAAGCTTAAAATTTTAGTTGATACCTTGAAGCTATTAACATGTTAGTTATATGGATGTGTTAAGTTGCTTGGGATGTTAGCATGAAAGTTGGAATTGTTAAGCTAATTTGTTGGAAGTGCCGAATTTAGGACTAAGAAGAGAATGAGTATTCGCAAACATAGTGAAAAGGTAGGTGTTGCCGATTGTTAGATTTAGACCATGGGAGTGGCTATAATGGGCATTAAGATGTAGAACTTAAGAAATGTAGTTATATGTGAATTTACATGATGATACAAATAGATGTGAAAATATATGCTAGATTAGGAAAATTTGATTAAGTGTTCATGAGATAAATTAGGTGTTTAAAAGATGTTATAGTTGACATTGTATATATATACATACATTCGCCCATCTCATTGAGTTTGACGGTGGTGTTAAATCTAATTGTGATGCCCATTTGGAAGTGTATATATATATGTATAAATATACATAAGTATGCCCGTTCGTGATGTTACCTTTAATTATGTGTATAATCGACTAAATGGGTAATTAGTGAGGATGGTTGCCGAATATACAAACATACATATGCATGTGTAATTGAATTATGAATGTTTAGCAAGATGGTTAAACTAGTTGATTTATTGATTAAGCTCAAGGAGTTAAAGAAGGAGAATCAAGCAAGGGAAAGACGAAGGTCATCGAGTAGCCGACTTGGAACTATTTTACCCAACACAAGGTAGGTCACTAAGCATATATTTTGTATTGATTTAAATAGACATAATGTCTATGTAATTATGCCGAAAGGAATGATAAATTTATATACATGTATGTATGTGGTGATGAAAGTATTGAATGAAAAGAAAAGAGGTGAGATGTATTGAGTTGTTGATTTGGCACTAAGTGTGCGGGTATAAACATTTGTGATCATGAGAATGGCACTAAGTGTGCGGGTTTAAAATTTGTACAGCACTAAGTGTGCGAGTTGGATCATATAGCACTAAGTGTGCGAGTTGATTATATAGCACTGAGTGTGCGGACTCACTATATGCTTTTGAATCACTATTGACACTGAGTGTGAGACATTATTGAGTTGACCACGGACAGCGGGTCGGGTAAGTACCTTGAGTTCATGGCTAATAGGCGCTATGTTTATATTTGGAGTTGAGCTTGGTAAGTTTTGAACCTATGTGACAATTTTAATTCAAGTCACGTACATAAGAATTATCGTGGAATAAGTGAAAGGTCATGTAGTTGTATGATTGTAACGATAACAAAATGGTGTATAAAAATGCCTCAAATATCCTATTGATTTGTATATGGAATGTGAATGTGTAACTTGGTATGAGATTGAATCGAAAGGTCTAAGGAACTATGGTATAGTTCGGTTTGAATGGAGTAATTAGCCTCTTCCATTTTGTTTCCTCTTGTGATAATGTTATTAATGGTTGGTAGTGCATTGCTTATGACTTACTGAGTTATATACTCATTCGGTGTTTGCTTGTCACTTATTTTAGGTTTCTTGGACTCAAATTTTTGCGTATTCGGGACCGTCATCGAAGTCATCACACCGACTAGTAACTTTTTGGTATCTTCTTCTTAGATGGTCTAAGAGAACATTTCGGCATGTATAGGCTATTATGTTTGTTTGAACTTTGGTATGTAAAACTTTGGATAGCCATGCGAAAATGGCTTATATACGTTTTTAGCATAGCACTATAATCGTTTGTATGTGGATCACTAAGAGGTATGGAAATGTTGGAAACGATTAGCCATTGGAATGGTTAATCATGATTATACCTTGTGCTATGTATGGAAAAAGGGCTAATTGAATCATGGAAACTATGAAATAGGTAAAGTCTACCTTAAAGGCAGATGCTGACAGCAGCAGCGATGTGGATGTGAAAAATCACTAAAAATAGTAGGAATGGAATTAAATAGTGAATAAATTATGTAAATGAACCTTTATGAATCTATTTTCATATGGAAGAAACGAAATGGTCATATGAGTTGTATGTTAAGAGATATTTGGGTTTTCGTGAAACAGGGCCAGAACGGTTTCTGGATTCCCTGTTCCGACTTTGAAAATTCATTATAAATTAACCCGAGACATTTAGAAGTCATTCCATATATTTATAGATTCCTTTTTGAGTATAGTTTCTATAGAAACAAACGACATCAGTATTGAAGCCCTGTACAGGGAGATATACAGGTTGTAATGCAGGAAGGTCAGTGTAGTCGCACCCTGGAACAGGGGAGACTTTAACTAATAAACTGTACTAATTGGCCCGACCAAAAATTCTAGAAAACAATTTGTAGATTAATATATGAGTCTAGTTTTAGGGAAAAATCACGAAACTGATTTTCGAGTTGTAGAACTCAAGATATGGTTTTTAAGGTGACAAGGATACGCTTAGCCACCGTCTGGAAATTTTTTTATGAACGGTGAAATTAAGTGAACGAAGTCTGTTAACCCCTAGTGTCCGACCCCGGCGACGGTCTCGGTTATAGGGTGTTAAATTTCCAGCCTTTCAACTACAACAAAATACTCAATTCATAGTATCGAGTTTTTCGACATGTTTTATGGTTATTTTTCAAAAAATCATTAAAACTCAAGAAATCTTTAACGAAACTTCAAAGTAAGTTTAGAAACCTTTGAATTACATCAAAACTAATTGAAAAACACTTTGAAATCATGTTTTTATCCAAAATCTCAAAATCCACCATGAAAGACCGAATTTAAAACTATTCAGGAGTTGAATCGTTACCTTGGATGATGAAAAACTGGGCGTTTGATCAAAAACCCGTAAAACACGAAAGGTTGACAATGGAGAAAATTATGGTGTTTTTTCTTGGTTTCAATGGAGGTTTATGACTAATAGGATGATAAAAATCAAAGGAATAGAGTTTAGGAATCAATATCGATTGGGAGAGGCTTCTTCAAACAAGGGATGACAACACACAATATTGTGGAAGAGACTAACTTGAAATTTATAGGCGGGGGATGATATTAGGGTTATTTTTAAATTTTTGTTTAATTGCCTCTTAAAAACTCACAATTTCGACTCTTTTACAAATCAATCCAATTTTCAAAATTGAAGGTTTTTAAAACTCTTTTTTCAGAAATTGATTTAATTTTCTAAAAACCATAAGAAGAAAACTTTATTGATAAACCATGATGTGAAATTTCGAACACTCTAAGGCTAAAATTCCTAAAATACCCTCACAACTTCTAGGCCTAATTTTGGGGTGTTACACTGCCTTGTCAGATGACACTTCAACTGATTCCTCCTCAGCACATCCAGCCTAAGGAAGTGGTAGAAAATCCTTAGGGAAATCAGGAAATTTAGGCATTGGCTTAGTAAAGTTCTTCTGCAGGGATCTTTTCAGAGCAATATCTCGATCATTCACATAGGACCAATAGAGTGCCTACTATTTTTGAGCCTTTGTCATCTCTTCAACAATTTGATATTGTTGAATCTCGAATAGTGACATTCTTTGCTCCAGTTGGTCTAAGGACTGCATCACTTTTTTTTCAATTGAACTCCAAAAAGTTAAGGCTTCTGCTAAAGCAAAGTGCCTGGTGGAAAATGTAGGTGCCTTACTTTGTTGGTGTTGTTTTGGTGTTTCTACTCCTTGGATTTTTGCACATATAGATCGTGATAGTCCACCTTATTTGGGGTAACATCCTCATTGGCATTCAAAGGGACTTTAACCATTCTATAGAGAGTAGTGATTAGGGAAGGGAAATTTAGACTGCCCGCATTCTTTTCTATACATCGATGTACCTCATGAAAAATAACCTTGTCGATGTTGAGTTTCCTACCCATTATGATCGAATGCAAGAGTAGTATTCGTCTCTTAGACACTATGGAATTGTGGGTAGATGGCATTAACCTACTCTTGAGGAAGTGATACAAGACCTTACAAATGGTGTTTAGTCAAGTCTCCTCAATTGTGTCACATTCTTGGCTGGACACAATCCATCGAGTTCCTTCAACACACAAGTCTTTAACACCTAATTTAAGCCTTCAGCATTAATGTTTTCAGTGAACGGGGTATGCTGTCTTGAACATCTTTCAACCCAAATTGAGAATTGATTCTATCTTCATCAAATGGGACCAATTTTCCTCGAACATAGATTAAGCGGTTATCAAGGGAAGTTATTTGTGCATAGAATTCTCGAACAACTTTTCCCAAGACATCATCTATGTAACACTCCTAATCCGCCTCTATTGCCGGATTAAGGTTACAGAGCATTACCGTACAATAAAAAATATTAAAACATCATAACATTCAATAATTTAAATATATCACAAACCATTCATTCCCATACATTTTGTCCCTAAATCAAGCCCTCCAAGCCATAAAAATAGCTTTGAGGCAATTGAAAACTAATTTGAAACAAATCAGAAAGTTTAGGAAAAGGTAACAAAAATTGGAAACAGAGGTCATAGGCCCATGTGGTTAGGCCATGTGGAATCACCCCGGGCTGTGTAACTTTCGAATAAAGGGACATATAGTCGTGTCCCAACCTGTGTCTTCACTTATGTAACTCACTGAGTAGGGTCACACGGTCGTGTCACATGCCCGTGTGCCAAGCCATGTGCTAGGTCGTGTAACTCACTAACTTGAACCCTAAGAAATCCTCAGATGACACACGACCATGTCGTCTGGTCGTGTAGCTCACACGGCTGTGTGACAGCTCGTGTCCCAGGCCACGTGAACCCAAAATTTACCTATAATCAAGCCAATTCGAAACCATTTCATGCATAACTCTCCAAACCATTTAAGCAAACATTCAAAGGGTTCAAACACCATCCAAACTTGCATAAATATACCATTTCAAGCATCCTAAATCACCTAACCAATATGCAATTCAAAGGTATCACAATTTACCAAAACAAAACGAACCAAACCAAGTCAACATTACCTTATTCCAAGGATTATAATCTAGTTCAATTACTTACAAAACATACCACAAATTGGCCGTTATCAAACCATTCTAAACATACCATAAAGAGCCTTATTTACAAGCCTAAGCAAGTGACCAAAAATAACAAAGTTTGGTAAACACTCAAGTGCGCCAACCAAACATAATCTTTAAGACATAAACATAACAAGGTACCACTATAAAACATCTTATACATTTCAAAACCACACATTTATCTATATATACATGCCACTACCCTAAGAGACACAATAGCTACAAGATTGATTCTTTCAGTAATCTCGTACGGCTCGATAAATCTTGAACTCAACTTTCCTTTCTTTCCGAATTGTATCACTTTTTTCTACGGAGAAACTTTTATAAATACCCGATCGCCAATAGGAAATTCTATATCTTATCTTTTCAAATTCACATACGACTTTTGACGATCAGATGCAACTTTCAAACAATCTCGAATAATTCAAATTTTGTCTTCAGTTTCTCAAATCATATCAATCCCTACCATTTTGGATTCGCTTAGCTCGAAACAATACAATGGCATTTTATATTTTCTTCAGTATAAAGCTTCAAACGGTGCCATTTTAATACTAGATTGATAACTGTTATTATAAGCGAACTCAGCTAACGGTAGATATTTTTCCCAACTACTCTCGAACTCAAGAATACAACATCGTAGCATGTCTTTTAAAATCTAAATTACTCGTTTTGATTGTCCGTCCATCTAAGGATGAAGTGCTGTACTGAAATTGAGTTTATTGCCCAAAGCCTTGTGTAGTTTAGTCTAAAATCTCGATGTAAACCGTAGTTCACGATAGGAAATAATAGATGTCAGAACTCCGTGCAATCTTAAAATCTCTGACACATATAATTCGACTAGCCTCTTAAGTGAGTAATTTGTTTTGATTGGAATAAAATAGTCAAACTTAGTCAATCTGTCAACAATCACCCGGATCAAATCTTTCTTTTTTAGAGTTACAAGCAAACTAGATACGAAATCCTCCCAATTCAACTCAGGAATCAAAACAAGCTGTAATAATCTCGATGACACTTGATATTCTTCTTTTACCTGCTGACAAATCAAACATTTAGCTACAAACTCACAAACCACATGTTTCATACCCAGCCACCAATTCATCTGTTTTAAATCACAATACATCTTCGTGCTACTAAGATGAATGGAATATGTACTTTTGTGAGCCTCCAATAGAATATAATGTTTCAAATTTAAATTATTTGGAACATAAATTCTATCACGGTAATGCAGTGTACCATCATCACTAATACTGTATTTAGTAGTCAAATTATCCTAAACCATGTTTCATTTCTTTATCAACTTTGGATCAACATTTTGTGACTCCCAAATTTGTTGTAGAAACAAGGGTTTAGTCTTCAATTCTGCCAATACAGAACCATCGACATTCAAAGCCAAATGAGCATTCAACACTTGGAGTGCAAAAAATGATGACTTTCTATTGACTACATCCGTAACCACATTAGCTTTTCTCGGATGATAATCAATAATCAAGTCATAATATTATAATAGCTATAACCAACGTCGATGTCTCAGATTCAGTTCCTTCTAGGTCATTAAATATTTTAAGCTTTTGTGATTAGTATGCACGTGACATTTCTCACCGTATACATAATCCCTCCATATCTTCAAAGCGAAGACAATCGCAGCCAGCTCAAGATCGCTAGTAGGATAATTTCTTTCATGCAGCTTTAACTATTGAGAAACATAAGCTACTACTTTCCCTAACTACATTAACGTAACCTAAACCATTGAGAGACACATCACTGTAAACAACATATGACATTCTACATTCAGGCAGAGTTAATACTAGACCTTCTATTAACATGTTTTTTAACTGATCAAAACTCTGTTGACACTTATCAAACCAAAAAAATTCGATGTTTTTCTTTAGTAACCTGGTCATAGGTGAAGCAATGATTGAGAAATTTTTAACAATCACCGATAGTATCCGGCTAATCCCAAGAAACTTCGGACTTCAGAAACATTCTTCTGAATTTTCCAATCAACAATTATAGATACTTTATTCGGATTAACCCTAATTCCATTTGCAAAATAACATGTCCCAGAAAATTAACTTCCTATAGCCAGAATTCACATTTACTGAATTTCACATATAGTTGTTTCTCACGCAAAGTTTGCATCACAATTCTTAAATATTTTACATGATCTAACTTGTTTAGTGAACAAATCAAAATGTTTTCAATGAATAACACAACAAACCAATCTAAATATAGTTAAGATATCAAATTCATCAAGTCCATGAATGTCACAGGAGCATAAGTTAAACCAAATGGTATCACCAGAAATTCATAGTGACCATATCTAGTTCTGAATGCAATTTTCTGTACATCTTGTTCTTTAACCCACAGTTGATAATATCTAAATCTCAAGTCAATCTTCGAAAACACTATAGCTCTTTTTAACTGATCAAACAAATCAACAATATGAGGTAACAGGTATATATTCTTTATGGTAGCTCCATTCAGCTCTGATAATCTATACATAGTCTCATTGACCCATCTTTCTTCACGAACAAAATCGGAGCACCCTAAGGTGATACGGTCAGTTGAATAAATCCGTGATCTAAAAACTCTTGCAACTGTACTTTTAACTCTTTCAATTCTGTAAGGGCCATCCTTCATGGTGTTGTCAAAATTGGAGTTGTTCCAGGCACAAGTTCAATAACAAATTTTACTTTTCGAGTTGGTGGCAACCTGAGTAGTTCTTCAGGGAAAACATTAGCATACTCTTTGACTATCGACACTTGCTCAATTTTTGATTTAGAAACTTTTGAATCAAGAACGTAGGATATATAAACTTCACATCCCTTTTCAATCAATTTTAGAGCTAACAGTGCTGAAACTACATTTGTAATATAATCAACCCTATCTGCCCTAACACAAAAAAGTTTATCATTCGGACGCTTCAAACTAACTTGCTTCCTTCGGCAACTCATGATTGCATCATGCTCAGACAACCAATCCATTCCCAGAATGATATAAAATCATCAAAAGGTAACAGCATTAAACTAGATGGAAAATTGTAACCTCTAACTTTAAGTGGACACAATCTGCATATCTAATTAACTAAAACACACTGACCCAATAGATTTGTAACTTATATAGTATATTCAGTAAACTCAATAGGTAATTTTTTTTTTGTTTACTAATGCAGTGAATATATATGAATGAGTTGGTCTAGGATCAATCAATGCATATACATTAATATCAAAGAGAGAAAAAGTACCCGCAATAACCTTTGAGGTAGTAACTTCCTACGAGCTCTGATTGCATAAGCTATAATAGGTGTTTTCCCTTCAGGTCATTCATTCATCTTGCTATTGTAACACCACAAAAATATAGGGTCTGTAATTTTGCGTGATTTGGCATAAATTCCATGTTTACTTTAATGGCTAGGTGATTTGGGTGTGTTTGGAAGTGTCTAGGAAGTCCTGGGTTCAAGCTCCTGCTTTTGCAGAATTTTTTATTTTGCTCTTAAAAGAATCTAGATACTGGCACATGGGCTTTATAAATAATTGTGTTTGTTTTATGTCACAAAAATCCTTAGTCTTAGTGGCAAAAAGTGTGTGGAGCATCTGAGATGGCATGGGTTCGAATTCCAGCTATTGCAAAAGGGATTTTATTTTAAGTCTCTGTGGCGTGAGAGATGGAGTTTGATTCAAACTCTGCAGAGGTGGTTGGAGACTTGGTCAAAAGAGATTTGGATGAAGGTTGGTAGGGATTTGGAGGAGGAAAAGATGGAGAGAGAAGGGGGAGAAAATCGTAGAGTTTGGGTGGGAAGGTGTTGGCCGAATTTGAGACTCTTTGGGGTGTGTAGTCGGTACTTTGGGGGAACACTTTGGGGGAATTTCTCTTTTCCTTTGGTGGTGCCGAATAGGTATAGGAACAATAGGGCTTTTCATTTGTTTTTGGTAACTTTCCTCTTGAGTTTTTGTTGTTTCCTCTTTTTGTTTTTGGTACCTTTCTGACAATTTGAGTAATTCTTCTCTCAACTTTACATCCCGATTGTTTTGCCGAATACAAGTTAGAGTGTGCCAAATTTTCTTTTAAACCTTTTTCCCTTTCTTCTTCACATTTCCTCTCTGCCGAATTGGCATTCTTCTTCTCCTCTTTTCTAAACCAAATACCTTAGACCTTCAATCCCTCTCTTGGTGCTTGACCTAATATACTATCTTGGGATCAACTCTGCTTCCGTCTTTCCCTCTCTTCCTAGGAAATAGCTGAATAACATGTGTTTTCCTCACATCTTCTAAAATTCTGACAAGCTGACCACAGCATTGGCCGTCTCATACTCTCATTTTGTCACCTCATTTCTATTGCGAATCTATCATTACTTTTCTCGTGGTTACCAAGCCGAATATTGGTGGTAAGAAATTAAGTTGTATTTTTGGTTGCTTTGCGATTTTCCTTTCTAGGATTTTTGTTACTTTTATCTAATGATCTTCCTTTGGTTTACTCTTTTAGATCGAACGCTATACTCCGCTCACGTGTGCCACCCCTTAAGTTAGTATTCGGTTCTGAGGGATACAGTAAGTTGTCCTCTGTCTTGCTGAAGTTGTTGTTGATGGGTGTAAACTACATCCTTAATCAACCCTCTAATGAGATATGTTGTTATGCAGTTAGGGGTCAATCGACAATTGTGGGAGTCTAGCCAAGCGATTTAAGGGTTTAAGGCTACATTCCTATTTATCAAGGTTAGTGGTATGGATAGTATAGAGATTTAGGGTTGTGAATCTTATTATTAACGATTTAAGGGCTGATTGAATATCTGGAAGAATCTAGGTTAGTACTTTTGGGATTTTCGCAAGGGGTCACTTGAAGGTGTGTAACCGTACACCCAGTTTGGCTATTATCAAAAAGTTGAATAAAGGTTTGTATTCATACCACTTTGTTACGGTGAATCGGCAAAAGCCGAAAAGTTAAAACTTCGACATTTGAGGCATCACGAGAGTGTGGTAAACCGAGCCCACAAATCACTAGTGAGAGACTGTAGAGGCCGCCATGAGCGTTCTCGTGGGCTTGGGCCGTTAGAGGCCTCATTAGGCCAAGATGGGCCCTACGGGACCAATGGACTCGTGGGCCCCACACGGATAAAATTTACGGTAAGTGACAAATAATAGAGTGGGCTATGGACATCGCATAGTCGCGACTTAATTTGGGCTAAACGGGC
Organism: Gossypium arboreum; assembly: GCF_025698485.1. Taxonomy (NCBI): domain Eukaryota; kingdom Viridiplantae; phylum Streptophyta; class Magnoliopsida; order Malvales; family Malvaceae; genus Gossypium; species Gossypium arboreum. The sequence goes on from NC_069071.1 coordinate 18,595,788, forward strand.
CACACAAGCGTGTAGGTCCACTTAGGCCCATTTACACAGTTTTGGCCATATGGGTTATCTGAGTCGTTAAAGAAGATTGTAGACCTTTTGAAGGGTCGTTTACTGTACCGAGACCCCAAAATCAGTTAAATAACTGAGATACCCTTAAGAGGGAAAATTACTATTTTACCCCTAACCGACGAAATGACCATTATACCCTTAGGGGTAGGTTAATTGATGAGTGTATGACATTTATATATGACTGGTTTTGAGTATGACATACTGCATACACGTAATATTTATGACATGACATACTGCATAGGTTTGGGTTTCTGATTTGGAGGAAGTACTGTATTATTGGCTTTGACACTTAATTACTGCTCTGGTGGCTTTGCCACTTAATTATCATTATTAGCGCTTTTGTTTGCAATATTATAATTTCACGCGATATTAGTGTGTTGGCTGGGTGGGTCGATTTAATCCCCACATAGTGTGTTGGTTGGTAAGGGTGGTGTGTTGGTTGGATTGGGGTGGGGTGGGGTGGGGTGGGGTGGGTTACATGACCGCACAATTCTCACACTGAATTGGGCTTAGACCCACACTGTTACTATATAGGGCTAAGGCCCAGACTTTACTAATACTGAATAGATCTCAGGCCCAGACTGTTACTGCATGCACGGTTTACTGTTTGGCTGATAAGTGGTTACACACTGAGTTTTCGTAAACTCACCCTTTCTTTTTGTCTGTACAGATAATCCTCAGCCTTAGACGATTTGGGCCTGCGATGGACTTGGAGGTGGCCACACGACTGTTGTGTCTTACACTTGTCTTTATTTAATTTACGTTTCACTTTTGGGTTTTTCATTTTGTAATAAGGTCGTTTGTGGGTTTTAAGTTTTAATTGGGTTTTAATTTCTAATTTTAAACTGCTAGTTTAGGATAACACGAGTTTTCAAAATCGTGACGGTTTTCTAAAGAACACGAGCTTTCAACAATAAAGTTTTCAAAATGCTTCTGCGGTATAAGTTGAATAAATGTACTAATGTTAAATAAATTAGTAAACAATTTGATGAGAACTAATGTTAAATAATAATAAAAGGATTTAAATTCAGTAACGGTTTTTTACCGAAGAGATCAATTTTAGAAAGACACTTCGATGTGACATGCCAGATTCGGCCATAACGTATAGGTCAAGTTTGGGGTGTTACCTTTAGTGGTATTAGAGCCAGATTACAAAACCCGACTGTGTAATCGGATTTTGAAAATTTGATTTTCAAACATTGTGATTGGAAATGTGGCACGCCAAGTCTCTGGCACAAAATCTATAAGTTTTCTGACACTATTTATTGTTATAGATTGAAATGTATTACCGAGGGAGTACTATAGGTAGTAAGAATACACTGAAACTCTTTAGTTATTGTAGGTTGAGGCTATAGAAGACTGAAAACTGTAGTAAGATTTTGTTTTGTGGAAGCAAACCCTAATTACTGCCGCTCATAACACATTGTTAATAATTACTGAAATTATAAATTGATTCATAAGACTTTAAAACAGATAATTCACTATCGAAATGATCACAAGACGTATTGGCGAAAGGCGTACACGAGGCCGCGGTAGAGGCCGCGGTAGAGGCCGGGGAAGTACTAGAGCTGGGTCTTCAGCATCGGGTCACATGCCTGCTAGGGAGCCACCATGTAACACCCCTATAACCCGTATCCGTTTCCGAAGTGGGTTATGAAGAGTTACCAATCCAAAACACTACATTTGTACATTCACATTTACATAAGTTCATTTGCAATTATACGCATAGCCAAACACAATCAAAAATCAAAATTTAGACTTATACTGACATTCAAAAGTTACCATATTCACATGGCTTATATACAACAACATCTGAAAATATCATTCACTTAAGTCTATTCTATACATGCCATACGAATTCCAAAACATAATAGTACCAAAACGATAGATAGTGTGACGTTGACGATCCCTGAGCAAGTGGCTGGAGTCAACGATCTATAAAACAGAAAAACATAACAAACGGAGTAAGCTTTTATAAGCTTAGTAAGTTTTAAGCAATGCAAACAAATATACTCAATTATAAATCAATCATTCAATTTATCAAATAACATTTTCTAAGTATATTTCCATTTGGCCGAATATACACCAACACATATTGTACATTTAGCATTTTTATTTTACTTGAATCTGAACTCATATAACATAGGTAAATCAAATACCATCACATAATTTCACATCTTGACCGGATGTATCATGATTATATATATAGTCATAACTCTTATTCACATATGCATCACAGTATACACTTATGGTTCATTTCAATTCAAACTCACATATAAGTACATGATACGTACCTGGGCAACTTAATGTAATGAATGTATTCAATTGTCGTTCTATCACGAAGCATCATACTCTTAGACTGTTATCAAATCACCGGCAATTAGCCTGCTAGGTTTTAAACCCAAATTCATCACCGGCACGAAGCCTGCTAGACTTTAAGTCTGAATTCATTCACCGGCATTTGCCTGCTAGGCTCGAAGCCCGATATTATTTCACCGGCATTATAGCCTGCTAGGCTCGAAGCTTGAATTCATCATACGATAATTAATTCACCAAGTTTCATGCATATCAAATCATATGTTACTTGATTTCACATAGCACAAACACACTAATAATTTATTTCCTTCATTTGAATAAATGCACATATCACACACCTTATCATCATGTCATAATTCTCCTATTATACATTTTTCATATTACATTCAATTATAAACTATGTTTGATTACTCAAAACTTACCTCGAATATTTTCAACAACATGGATCGGCTATTCGCCATTTTAGCCTTGCCCTTATCTGAATTTTCCCTTCTATGCTCTTGAGCTAAAATCAACAAATTTAACTTCTCAATCAAACACATACGTACGGCAACCATATACATTTCAAAAGCTAATTCATTCGCATCATTTGTCCACTTAAGTCTATCACCAATTCATTTTCAAATTCATGTACTTTGTAATTCACATTCAAACACTCAATTATACCTTAACTTATCCATTTCTTTCATTTAAACCACCCATATAACTCATTCATTCATGAACACATTCAGCACTATGCATCTTTACAAATATTTCATTTAAACAATTTTGGCCACCTTAAAATCCATTCATGCACTCACAACTTAAATAGATTCACTACTCCACAATCGGTCAATTAATTATACAATTAACCATAGCCGAATACCAATCAAGTAGATATTTTTTCACATTTCTTTAACACATATTTATCAACTAGTCTATGTATTAGCTTTTAGCATATTCGGTCATTAGAGCAACCTATTTAATTTTCATGCATTCTTTTCTAAGGTTACCAAGACAATCCTATGATTAAATATATACATCATCTTTCATAATACATGAAATTCCTATTAAAACTCTCATACATATACATTTGGCCTAATATACTTCACAACTATACCCCTAGGCTGAATATTCACAAAGTTCTCAAAACAAATTTACTCAACTTCCAAGCCAAGTTATCTAAATAGACCATCTATACATAAATACCAAGCCTCAAACTTAATTTATAACTATTTAAATCATTTAAAACATCCAACACCAAATTTTCTTTGTATTTCATACTATAGCCGAATGTCCATTCCAAGCAATTGAGGCGCACATAGTACAAATTTCAAAATTTAAACTTATAAACTTACAATCACATGGATTTTAGCATTATAGTCCATCAAACTTTCATTCATCAATTTCTATCATCAAATACAAATTTTTGCAATTTCCTATCATGGCCGAATGCATAATTAACCACCATTTAACAAAATAATTCATGGGTTTAAAGTAGAACCAAGAGAAGAACTCAAAAACATGAATTTTCAACCAAACTACCATGAACTTAAATTTATCTCCCCAAATGACGAAATATTCAAGAGCTTCTCTTCTTCTTTTTGTTTTCTTTAGTTTCGGCTAAGTGATAAAACTAAAGCTCAACTTTGTTTTTATCACCTCATTTTATGTTATAAAATAACATATATTATTTTATACCATAATTTAAGTTTATAATTTATTATTATATAAAGCACATGATGCATTAAAACAACCCCACTATCGTACACTTAAATAAAGTGGTAAAATAGACATGCAAATCCTCTACTTTAATAATTTACAAAATTAATCACTTGGACATTCACCTACCACATTTTCAAAGTTTCTCAAACAAGTCCCTTTTAGCTAATTCCACATTCAAATGACAAAATTAAGACACGATACTTTCACACATGAAACTTCGCATATAATAAACATAGAAAAGAGCATTTAAATAATTTTGTGACTCAATTTTGTGGTCCTGAAACTACTTTTCAAAAATCTTACCAGCGAATAAATTAGGGTATCGTTCTTTCATGGAGTCTTCAAGCTCCCAAGTAGCTTCTTCAACCCCGTGTTTGACCCACAACACTTTCACTAACGAAATTGTCTTATTCCGCAATTCTTTCACCTTGTGAGCCAAAATACGAACCGGTTCCTCTTAATAACTCAAATCAAACCGAATTTCTATCTCTGATGGACTAATCACATGAGAAGGATCAAATTTGTACCGACGGAGCATCAAAAAATGAAAAACATCGTGAATCTTATCAAGTTCAAGTGGCAAAAGTAGTCTATAAGCAACCGACCCAATCCGTTCTGTAATTTCATATGGTCTGATAAATCTCAGGCTCAATTTGCCTTTACGGCCAAATCTGAGTACCTTTTTCCACGGTGAATCTTTAAGAAACATTTTGTCTCCAACTTGATACTCTATATCTTTCCGTTTCAAGTTCGCATACGATTTCTAACGATCTGATGCTGCCTTCAAACTTTCGCGAATCACTTTAACTTTCTGTTTTACTTCTTTAATCAAATCAACTCCGTAAATCTTATTTTCACTGAGCTCGGTCCAAAACAACGGTGTGCAACATTTACGACCGTACAAAGCCTCGTAAAGTGCCATCTTGATGCTCAATTGAAAATTATTGTTGAATGCGAATTCAATCAAAGGTAGGAACTTTTTCGACGAACTGCTAAACTCAAGGATGCAACATCTCAACATATCCTCGAGTATCTGAATAATTCGCTCGGATTGACAATCGGTCTGGGGATGAAAAGCGGTGCTAAAATGCAACTTAGTACCCAATGCTTCTTGCAATTTCTTCCAAAATCACGATGTGAATCTCGGATCTCTATCCGACACAATAGAAGTAGGTACCCCGTGTAACCTTACAATCTGAGAAACATATAGTTCGGCTAACTTATCAAGTGAATAATCCATACGTACGGGAATAAAATGCGTCGACTTTGTCAATCTATCAACAACAACCCAGATCGCATTTTTCTTGCTTGGAGACAATGGCAACCCAGATACAAAATCCATCGTGACTCGATCCCACTTCCACTCAGGTATCATGATCGACTGAAGTAATTCCGAAGGCACTTGATGTTTCGCTTTCACTTGTTGACATATCAAACACTTCGAAACAAAGTCAGAAATGTCTCGTTTCATACCGTGCCACCAATATTGACGTTTCAGATCATTATACATTTTCGTACTACCCAGGTGAACTGACATTCAGCTTCTATGAGCCTCATTCAAAATCATTGGAATAAGCTCTAAATTTCTCGGAACACATAATCGATTTTTGAACCTCAAACAATCATTGCTATCAATCAAAAAATCTAAATTCTCTTTCGAAACACATAGTGCTCGTTTTGCAACTAATTCATCATCAACTTTTTGAGCTTCACGGATTTGTTGCATCAATAACGGTTTTGCTTTTAACTCCGCTACTAACACCTAATCAGCAGATACAAACAGGTGCACATTCATTGCTCGTAAAACAAATAGTGATTTTTGACTAAGAGCATCAACAACCACGTTGGCTTTTCCCAGATGATAATCAATAACAAGCTCGTAATCTTTAAGTAATTCAAGCCACCGACGTTGTCTCAAATTCAGATCCCTCTATGACATCAAGTATTTAAGGCGTTTATGATCGGAATACAAGTGACATTTTTCCCCGAGCAAGTAGTGTCGCCAAATTTTTAAAGCGAAAACAATAGCAGCTAACTCGAGATCATGAATTGGATAGTTTTTCTCATGTGGCTTCAACTATTTCGAAGCGTACGCTACAACTCTACCCTTTTGCATCAATACACGCCCAAACCATTCAGAGATGCATCATTGTAGATCACGAATTCTTTAATAGACTCTGGCTAAACTAACACTGGAGCTTTAGTCAAAAGGGTTTTCAATTGATCAAAATTTTTCTGGCACTTTTCTGACCATTCAAATTTGACATATTTCTGTAGCAACTTTGTCATCGGTGTTGCTATCATCGAAAAGCCTTTCACAAACCGTCTGTAATACCCGGCAAGTCCCAAAAAGCTCCGAACTTCTAAAACATTTCTCAGAGGCTTCTAATCGAGTATAGCTAAAATTTTACTCGGATCAACTCGGATACCCAATGCGGATACAACATGCCCCGAAAAGCTGACTTCTCTCAACCAGAATTCACATTTACTGAACTTTGCATATAATTGCTTGTCTCGCAAAATCTGTAATACTAACTTCAAGTGCTCGGCATGTTCAGTTTCATCGCGTGAATAGATCAAAATGTCATCTATAAACACGACTACAAACTGATCCAAATACTGTCTGAAAATTTGATTCATTAGATCCATAAAAACTGCAGGGGCATTAGTAAGCACAAACGGCATCACTAAGAACTTGTAGTGTCCGTACCTCATTCTGAAAGCAGTTTTAGGCACATCAGAGTTCTAACTCATAACTGATAATAACCCGATCTCAAGTCTATCTTCGAAAATACTGAGGCTCCTTTCAGTTGATCAAACAAATCATCGATTCGCAGCAATAGATATTTATTCTTTATCGTTACTTTATTAAGTTAATAATAATCAATACACATTCTCATAGTTCCGTCTTTCTTTTTCATAAATAATACTGGCGCACCCCAGGGAGAAAAACTTGGTCGAGCAAAACCTTTATCTGTCAACTCTTGCAACTGAGATTTCAATTCTTTTAGTTCAGTTGGTGTCATACGATACGGAGCTATCGAAATAGGTGCAGTCCCTGGTACAAGTTCAATACCAAACTCTACCTCCCGAACAGGGGGTAATCCAGGTAATTCCTCGGGGAACACATCCAGATATTCACAAACCACGGACACAGTGTCAAGTTCTTTTCTGATTCTTTGCTATCCAATACGTATGCAAGATATGCTTCACACCCCTTTTTCACATATTTCTGAACCAACATCCAGGATATCATTGCTAGTAATCCATTCAAATCGGTAGACTCAACTCGAATTATCTCATTATTTGAACATCTCAAATCAATTGTCTTTCGCTTGCAATTCACTACTGCATCATGCAAAGTTAACCAATCCATATCGAGAATGATACCAAACTCGTCAAACGGTAATAACATTAAATCAGCCGGAAAGCAAGAATCTCGGATCATCAGGGAACATTTCTTACATACTTTGTCAACTAGCACATAACGACTCAAAGGATTCAACATCTGAATCACAAACTCAGTAGACTCAACAGGTAGAGTCTTACTGGATGCCAAATTTTCACATACATATGAATGAGTAGAACCGGGATCGATCAAAGCAATCACATCAATATCAAAAAGAGTAAAAGTACCGGTAATAACATTTGGCGAATAAACATCCTCGCGCGCTCTTATAGCATAGGCTCTGGCAGGAGCACGAGCCTCAAACTGTACAATAGTATCTTTGGTCCCTCTCTGATTTCCACTAGCATTACCCGCATGTCTAGGTGGTCTACCTCATGTTACAGTGTTACTAGGTCTCCCACTCGGATCAGTATTCTGTTTAGCTAATTTCGGACAGTCTTTGATAAAGTGATCAGCTGATCCACACTTGAAACACGAGCGGTCATGAAATCTACAGCTTCCTGAATGCCATTTACCACAATTCTTGCACTCAGATCTATCCTGACGATCATTGCCGACACTGGCAACAGAGGTGGCTCGTGTACTTACAGAAGGTCGATCACGATCCCATCTGGAAAAACCCGAAGTATTCTTAGATTGGGCTGAGTCATCTCTAAATTTCTTCGATTACTGATTAAAGGATTTTCCCAAAGATCTTTTACAGAACTCTCTAGCTCCATCATCAGCTTTTCTTTTCTCTTTACTGAGCTCTTCAGCTTTACAAGCTCGTTCGACAAGCACTACAAACTCTTTGATTTCCAGAATACCCATCAATAGTTTGATGTCTTCATTCAACCTGTCCTTGAAGCATTTACACATGATAGCCTCAGATGAAACACATTCTCGAGCATATCTACTAAGTCTGACAAACTTTTGCTCATAATTGGTAACTATCATAGAGCCCTGTTTGAGCTCGAGAAATTCCTTTCGTTTCTGATCGATGAATCTTTGACTGATATATTTCTTGCGAAACTCGGTTTGAAAGAATTCCCAAGTAACCCATTCTCTCGGTACAACTGAAATCAAGGTATTCCACCAATAGTAGGCAGAATCACGTAACAGAGATATAGCACATTTTAAGCACTCATCGGGTGTGCACGATAATTCATCAAGCACGCGAATCGTATTATCGAGCCAAAACTCAGCCTACTTGGCATCGTCATTGTCAGTAGCCTTGAACTCAATAGTCCTATGCTTTCGAATTCTATCAATCGGGGGCTTGCTCAACCTAACGGGTCAACTACAAGAGTTACCACAGTTACAGGGGTTGTATTAGTCGGGGGTAGGGGATGTGAAACAGCCGGATTAGTTCGAGCATATTGGGTAAACCAATCGTTCATCAAAGTATAGAAGGCTCATTTAGCCTCATCATTTTGATTACTAGCATTCAGTTGAGAGTCCATCGGCGCTGTCCCGAGAGCGGGAGAAGGCACTACACTCTCTACGTCGTCAGCTACCGCTCGATCGGGATTGGAATTCATTACTATACGAAAAACAGATTTCAACTATCAGAAATTATCACACTATCGTACTAACACTTTATGGCATGTATAGCTAGACTCACACACGCTACGTTAGTCCTAGAATCGACTAAACTGTAGCTCTGATACCAATAAAATATAACACCCCTATAACCTGTATCCGTTGCTGGAGTGGGTTATGAAGAGTTACCAATCCAAAACACTACATTTGTACATTTACATTTACATAAGTTCATTAGCAATTATATGTATAGCCAAACACAATCAAAGATCAAAATTCAAACTTATACCGACATTCGAAAGTTACCATATTCACATGGCTTATATACAACAACATCTCAAAATATCATTCACTTAAGTCTATTCTATACATACCATACGAATTCTAAAACATAATAGTACCAAAACGATAGATAGTGTGACGAGTTACTGACGATCCCCGAGCAAGTGGCTGGAGTCAACGATCTATAAAACAGAAAAACATAACAAACGGAGTAAGCTTTTATAAGCTTAGTAAGTTTTAAGCAATGCAAACAAATATACTTAAATATAAATCGATCATTCAATTTATCAAATAACATTTTCTAAGTATATTGCCATTTGGCCGAATATACACCAGCACATATTGTACATTTAGCATTTTTATTTTACATGAATCTGAACTCATATAACATAGGTAAATCAAATACCATCACATAATTTCACATCTTGATCGGATATGTCATGATTATATATATAGTCATAGCTCTTATTCACATATGCATCACAGTATACACTTATGAACAAATCAAACTCACATATAAGTACATGATTTGCACCTGGGCAATTTAATGTAATAAATGTATTCAATTGCCGTTCTATCACGAAGCATCATAGTCTCAGACTGTTATCAAATCACCGACAATTAGCCTACTAGGTTTTAAACCCGAATTCATCACCGGCACGAAGCCTGCTAGACTTTAAGTCTGAATTCATTCACCGCTTTTAGCCTACTAGGCTCAAAGCCCGATATTATTTCACTGGTATTATAGCCTGCTAGGCTCGAGGCCTGATATTATTTCACCGGCATTATAGCCTGCTAGGCTCGAAGCCCGAATTCATCATACAATAATCAATTCACCAAGTTTCATGTATATCAAATCATATGTTACTTGATTTCACATAGCACAAACACACTAATAATTGATTTCCTTCCTTCGAATAACTGCACTTATCACACACCTTATCATCATGTCATAATTCTCCTATTATACACTTTTCATATTACATTTAATTATAAACTATGTTTGATTACTTAAAACTTACCTCGAATATTTTCAACAGTCGCGGATCAGCTTGTAACACCCCAAACTTGGCCCAGACGTTACGGCCAAACCTGACGTGTCACATTAAAACATTACTAATGTAGTCATGTTTTGTTTAAAATCTTTTCTTAGAGTTCAAAGAATATTTTTGTTTTAAATTAAAGTGAATGGAAGCTGTGCACCAGGTAGGATACCAGAAAAGAGGAGGTGAGTCTATTAGACTGCTTAAGTACCAAGCTCTCCACGGATCCATTCCTAGACATGCACACCACCATTGCCACACTTTAACTAAGCGATTGTTTAGAAATAACCATTTTGTTTTATCCGTTTGAAACACTTATTATCTTTTTATTTTTATTTTTTGAAAACATTTTTGTGACGGAAGCTTTGTCTCATTTCACGATATTTTGAAATCGGATAATTTCTTTTAAAACGCGCCCTAGAGCTATTCAATTTCAAACATTTAAATCAATATCATGCCTAAGCTATTAAAACAAACCAAAACAATTAAAAATAGTTAAAGTGGCCTTATTACAACTTAAACCCAAAAGAATTAAAGTAAATAAAAACTAAGAAAAACAAGTTTGCAGTATATGTGGCCACTCCGAATCCCTCACAGCTCCAAGTCCACTATGGTTGGGGGTTACCTGCATGGATAAAATTAAGGGGTGAGTTTGGGAAACACAGTGTGTAAATTAACCTAACCATAGTCCAGTTCAGTTAAAACCACAAAAACAGATTAAGTTGGGCCTTAGCCCTATACAGAATTCAGAATGAAGCCTGTAGGCCCATAACGGAGACAGAACAAATATTTCAAGCATGCAGAAAACCCAACCCATATTCATCCGTATACACCCCCGTGCCAACCTTACACCATGTGGGGAGATTACTCGACCCACCCATTAGTCTGCACGTAACAAGTATGTAGCATGGCTGCCAGAACAGATATTGTAGCAGAGTCACCAGATACAGATAATTGTGGCAGAGCCACCAGAAACAGATATTTGTGGTAGAGCCACCAAAACGTTTCCTCCATCATTATAATCCATATCCCATGTAACAGATATACATGTCATGGCATACAACAAACAGAATCAGAATATCATGCATTTCAATCAGAATTAACCCTAGGGGTATAATGGTCATTTTGCACTTAAGGGTAAAATGGTAATTTCCATACCTAGGGTATTTTAGTAAATTTTCCTATTTTAGTGTTTACATACATATTACAGCCATTAATGCATCCATAGAAACACTTACCGAGCGTTCTTACCGAATTGGGCCCGTTGGCCCATTTACCTGTTTTTGGCCCATTAAGCCCAAACATACCGAAGTGCACGAAATTGTGCACTCTGCAATCATACCGCTTGTGATTACCAAAACTAACAAACAAACCACCTCACGAACGCTCGCACGTTTGCAAGTTCATAAAATACTGGCTTTTCGGCATTTCAGCTTTTCAGCTTTTGCCAATCTAGTCTATGACTGAGTGTCGTTTACACACCTGTTCTATAACGATACATTGGCGACATCCACACAAGAGTTTCCTACAATTGAGTTACTAAAACGTTAGTCTAAATATCAAAAGCAAGCTACGTACTGGACCCCTTACCATATTCGGCCAACAATGCCTTAAACCCCAAAGTTCTTACCTTTCTACCGAAATATGGGTTAGATCTAGATGTCCAATCGAGTTAACCTTCAAGCCCTTCGCTGTACGCCCCCTTGTCCATTCTAGTTCATACAAAGCCAAAAGAAAGAGGCAAAATGCCCTTAGCCCAGCGTTAGTCACCCTTAAGGGGTTTCAGCTTTTTTTAAACCATGAATAACTAACGAAAGTGATTCGAATACTTACCAATCGTTGTTCTGCCCAATAGAGTGTTCATATCCATGATTCTAACCCCGATCTACAGTAGTCTGAAGAGACAGGTTCAAATAGCCAAAGATTCGGCTTCCTACACCGTAGATATGAAGGTTTTTAGCTTTTGAAAGAAAAAGGGAAAAGGGGTTCAGCTACAGCAGAGTTCGGCTTTTGAAAAATAATGAAGAAAGGAAAATAAGGGAAGAGATAGAAAGAGAAGGGTATGGGTTCGGCTATGGAGAAAAGAAAAGATGAAAGAAAAGAAAAGATAAGAAGGGAAGTAGTATTCGGTTATGGAGAAACGACACAGTGAGGGCTTCCAAGTTCGGCTATGGGAGGAAAAAAAAGAAAATATGAATGAAATAGAGGGGAGAAGGGAAATAATATTCGTCAAGTAAAAATTAAAAAGCATCTAAACCTAGCAGAATTGCCTATACTTAAGACCCTTGGCCGGCCAACTATTGCTCCTCAAGAGTCCAATATTCGGCCAACACCAAGTCCTTGATCAGCTCCTAAATTTCCTCCCTTATTCATCCTTACCCAATCCCTTGATCAGCTCAAACTCTTCCATCGATTAGCAGCATCCTTATCCACCCCTTGCACCGCTTCAGTATGCTGCCAGGAGAGTCCGGATCAGACTCCAACTCCTTCCCCATGCGTGCAGCAAAAACCCAAACCTTTTGAGCGCGATGTGAGACTCGAACCCCAGACCTCCGTCCGCCTTTATGCCTACGCCCGCGCTACTAGCCACTACACCATGCTTCCTTCTTTACTAATATACGATCACAATTAATTATAAACCATATCTGCTGAAGCTCTGGTTACATGTGAAATAAAAGGAAATTTTTCCTACTATACCTCTCAAACCCGTGACTTGCTAAACATACACATACATTGTTTGCCACTACATCGAGGTTCCTTCCATGACATAATCCTCTTTCAATTATTTTATAACCCTTACCTACTTCAGTTCTGGCCCGCTTTAAAAATAAAACGGAGTTTGCCCGTTCAAGGAATCAAACCCGCGCCCTCTCCGCGTGCCCAGCACACTGCTGCCACTGCGCCACAGGCTCTCCTTGTGTTAGATTATGCTTGCAACTCCTCTTAAACCCTATTCTAATCGTAACCTGCATACTAAAAACAAAACCCAACTTGTGCGCACCGTGCCTTGAACCCAGGCACCTCCCACGCCCTCCTAACGTCCTTAGCCACTGGGCCAGATGCCTGCTTGTGCTAAAACTCAGCCCAAGTTATTAATAAGGCCTATTGCCCAGATTGCCTTAAGAGGCAAAATTTAAGAATTTTGCTAAAGCTATGGGCCGAGCCCTGGACCCTTTTTCCCACACCATAACCTTTCATAATTTATTTAATTGCTACACTAAACGTACGAAATAATAATAAAAATAATAATAATAATAACATCCAAAATATTAGGGTCGTCTTCTACCCGAACCCAGACTCAAGGCCCAATACTTCCAGGCCCAAAATCAGGGAGTTACAATTCTACCCCCTAAAAAAATTTCGTCCTCGAAATTTCAAACTACCAACTAACCGTATTACTCAAGTCATACCACTATGTTTCTGCTGCTCACTCTAATTAAAAATAATTCTTAGTACGAACCAGAACATCTAATTACCGAAGTAAATAAACATTTATCAAGCACGCATACAATTCGCAACACACATTTAAATAGAATAAACTTGGTAATCCTGAGCTCAATGCTCCTTGGACCCACATCTAAAGCATGCTCCTGTCTTCCTATGGCATTTACCCGGATGACGCTCATTGCAGTTCTTGCAGGTTGGAAAGTTTGGTCGTGTCTTAACATGTTTCACAGAACGAGGCTTGGTCTTCTAAAAACTAGCATCCTTCCTCTTCTTACACTTTAAGCACCCTGCTTGAAACGTTTCCCTAATTTCTTTAACCTTGGTCTTCAATACTTCTTCTACCACTTTCCTTATTAACTTGGCTAGTGCCACAGTCCCAAGCTCCGAGTTACCGCTACCCGAATTTGGCAGACTTCGCTTACCCTTAGAATCCATATCAATACTCTACATTATCAGCATGCATAACAAAAACTACCAAGATCTTAATTCAAAAATTTTAATACTTATTCATATGTTTTATGCAGAGATAGTATTTTAAAGTTTCTATTTTCACAGAATCATAACCTAGCTATAGTCTCATGTATTCTAGAGTTTTTAGTATTATCCTAGCTATAATTTCATGGCATGGTCTCAGTTCTATCTACAGTAATATCTTAATACAGTGTAGTATGAGTGACAGGAATACTTAAAGAATTGGTGCTGGAGATTCAGTGTGCCACCTCTTCGGTTATCAAATTTCAGAAACCCTTAAACCATGTGACATCCCTAATTTGACCCTAGTCGGGAAGTGGTGTCGGGACCATTAAACCGAGTCTTATAAGTAATTAAAAGTTATATTCTATGTTTATGATGTTAGCAAATGCATGTGTGAAAGTTGCATGCATTAATTTGATCATTTCTATGTGAATTTATTAAGATGGACTTATATGAAACATTGTTGAAAGGTGATAGGCCAATCTTCAATGGTCTAATAGTATATGCATGCAAAAGAATGGTTTTGCATGTCAATTTACCCAAAGAGAAGGAAGTGGCCGGCCATGGTGATGAAGATGGGCAAAAGAAAACATGTCTTAAACATGTTTTGCTAGTGGTGGATGTTAGAAATAATAAAATAAGAGCATGGGTAAAGAAATGAAAAAAATGAGTGTGGATGCTTTCCCCCTTGTGCCGTACATGAGAGAAACAAAACAAAGAAAAAATTTTTTTGTTCATCTATTTTCACTCTCCTTTTGGCCGAAAATACTAAGGATAAGGAAGGAGTTTTGCTTCATACTTGGTTTGGAAGAGGATTAGGAAGAGGTTGGCTATACTTGCATCAAGAGTAAGGTATGTTTGAGGTTGCGCCATGAGATTCATGCATGTTTTTGGTTGCTAGATTGATGTTCTTGTTAGCCCATGGTTCAAATCTTTGTTATGTCATGGGAATGAAATTCGCCCAAGTGAATATGGTGATAAAGCCATTGCATGCTAAGTGTGAAGCTTGATGATGATGCATGCAAAGATGGATTGTCTACTCTTGAAATTTCTTTGTAGCCATCTTGAGTAAGACTTTGAGTTTTCTTTTTTGTTTAACCATGATTGAAGTTGAAAGGGGCATGATTGTGATGTATTTGGCCATGATGCATTCATGAGCATGGTTCATGCTTCTTGCATGATAGTTAAAATTTGTGTTTTGGATGGCTATGGGCACCTTGAAATTCGGCCATGCACATATATGTATATATATGTTTGCACATGATGTTTTGGTTATGAAGTAAGTGATGAATATGTTTGTTTAAAGAAGAAAATGTTGAAGAATGTTTGTGAAATTGCAAGTATAATCGGCCACATGAGGGGAAATTGGTGTGCATGCATTCGGTTAGAGGCAAGCATATTGATGCCTATTCTTGGCTTAGAAAATTCGGCTAAGAGGAATATTAACTAATGTGTTGAGTTCGATTCATGATTTCGTACATATGCGACTTTGATGCCTAATGAGTATATATATTGACTAAGTACCTTGAATTCCTCTTTCGATGCTCAAATGATTAAATCGATTTATTTGTCAAATTAAGCTCAAGAGCAAAGGGGAACTAAATCCAATAAAGGGAAGGAAAAAGTGATCGAATAGCCGTAAAAGCCGTTCGACAACATCCGAGGTAAGTCCTCAAGAAGTGACCCTACTTGAATTATGTGAAATGAAATATGGATGTGTAATGATTATCGATTTATGTGTGTATGAGTATTTGAATGATACCCGGGCTAAGTCCCGAAGGCGATTATGCTAGTGATTACCTTTGTGTTTGAGCCTTAGTAACAAAAATGAAACATAAATGTCTAATGATTATTGATGTATGTGTGCATGAGCAATTGAATGATATCCGGCTAAGTCCCAAGACATTTATGCTGAAATTATATCCGGTTAAGACCAAGGCAATTGTGCTAGCGGCTACATCCGGCTAAGACCAAGGCATTCGTGCAAGTCGTTCTATCCGGCTAAGACCAAGGCATTCGTGCACGTGGTTATATCCGGTTGTATTCAAGAAGCTTGGGCTGGAGGTGAGTGTTGGTTGCTGTAATAAATTCAATTAGTACGCTCGAAAAGCCCAAAGAATAAGGTATGTTTATATGTGCATTGGAAAAGTCGACATTGTAACACCCCGAACCCGAGACCGTCGCCGGAGTCGAACGCGAGGTGTTAACAGACTTCAACCCACTTATTGACAATTTTCAGACAAGCTGCCAATCTGAGTACTAGTCGCTCCAAAATTCATAACTTGAGTTTTACAACTCGAAAATCAGTTCCGTAAATTTTTCCTGAAACTAGACTCATATGTCCATCTAAATATTTTTTTCTAGAATTTTTGGTCGAGCCAATTAGTACAGTTTATTAGTTAAAGTCTCGCCAGTTGTAGGGATCGACTACGCTGACCTTTGTGCGTTACGAATTGGATATCTCCCTGTACAGGGCTTCAATACTAATGCCGTTTGTTTCTATAGAAACTAGACTCAGAGAGGAATCTACACATATATGGAGTGACTCCTAATTATCTCTGGTTAATTTACAATGATTTTCCAAAGTTGGAACAGGGGATCCAGAAACCGTTCTGGCCCTATTTCACAAGAACTTTAAAATCTGTTAACTTATAACTCATATGACCATTTCGTTTCTTCCATATGAAAGTAGATTCATCAAGGTACACTTACATAATTTATTTGCTATTTAATACCATTCCTACTATTTTTAGTGATTTTTCACATCCACGTCACTGCTGCTGTCAGCATCTGCCTTTAGTAGGCTTTACCTATTTCATACTTTCCATGATTCAATTGGCCCTTTTACATACATAGCACAAAGCGTGATTATGATTAACCATTCCAATGGCTAATCGTTTCAAAATAATTCCATACCTCATAAGGGTCAACATACAAACGATTATAGTTCTATGCTAAAACGATATATAAGCCATTTTCGCATGGCTATCCAAGTTTACACAAACCGGAAGGTACATGACCTTCAACAAAGGATGGTCCTATACATGCCATTTCAAAGTTCAGCCAAAATTTGTACCAAAATGGGGCTTCGATAGTGTGGATGACTTCGACTTCTTTGATCCCGAATCCGACAGCTAACGAGCGAAACCTATAAAACAGAGAGCCAAAGCAACGGGTAAGCATTTTAATGCTTAGTAAGTCTCAAGCAATGAAATCAGCTTTGACTAAGGTATTTTATTCACATGGCTAATTAAACCACTTTACTAATTCACATTCCCATACTCATACTTATTTCACATCACCGACCCTTATGTTCATACACAAAGAACAACTTGGCCCAAGGCCGGTAGCTCGCTTATCAACTTAGCGCATACTTACTTGTAAGAATTCAATTAGTACAAGCACATACAAACATACCTCATTGCTGGAATTTTCACAAGTGTATAAGCTGAAATTTTCACAGCAAGATTGCTCACTTCGAATCACATACCTTCGGATTTAACCGGATATAGCGACTCGCACGATTTCCTTCGGTCATAATCCGGATTTGGTGACTTGCACAAAGGCCTTCGGTCTTAGCCGGATATATCAACTCGCACGAATGCCTTCGGTCTTAGCCGGATATATCAACTCGCATACGAATGCCTTCGGTCTTAGCCCGGATATATCAACTCGCACGAATGCCTTCGGTCTTAGCCCGATATATCAACTCGCATTTAATGCCTTCGTCTTAGCCCGGATATATTTCCAATGTTCATTTACATATATATCAATATTCAAGACACGCCCATAGTTCATTTTCGTTACTAAAGCTCTAACACAAAATATCTATCAACCTTTACTATTTCGCTCAATGGCCACACAAACAAGGAGCATAATTTTTATATAATTCAAGTAGGGTCATCACTCAAGACTTACCTTGGATGTTGTCGGCGATTTCGACGGCTATTCAACTACTTTTTCCTTCCTTTATCGGATTTAGCTCCCTTTGCTCTTGAGCTAATTTACACAAATTTAACTTATTAAAATCTCATCATGATAGCTTATGGCGAATATGACAAGGAGTGTAAATGGTCATATGGCCATCCTTTAGCTCAAATACACAATGGTCATGCACATTTTACATCACAACAAGCAATTCAATACATTCAAACATCAACGTGAAGTTCAAAGTACTTGGCCCTTATATACATTAGGCATCAAAGTTGTATATGTACGAAATCATAAATCGAACTCAACACATTAGTTAATATTCCTCTTAGCGAAATTTCTAAGCCAAGAATAGGCATCAATATGCTTGCCTCAAACCGAATGCATGCACACTAATTACCCCTCATGTGGCGAATATACACTTAATACCACAAAAAAACAGCATACATTTTACTACTAACACATTACATATCGTAATTCATTGCACATCTCTTATTTACTTCATAATCAACACATCATCACAAGCAAATATACACTTTGAATTAGTATATATGTCATACCAATCCATCATGTGCAAACATATATTCATGTAAGTGCAAGGGCGAATTCTCAAGTGGCTTATATCCAAATATATACACATTTCCAAAGCTTAAATCTTACTTACCATGCAACATGCATGAATTATACTTATGGATATATCATGGCGAATACCACAACACCACACCATTTCAATTTGGTCATGGTGAAACAAAGAACTTAGTATCTCATTCAAAAAGAATGCTAAAAGAAAATCTAAGAATCTTCAATCCTCCATCACATGTATCACTTTCAAGCTTGTTATTTAACATGCAATGGCATTAACACCACATTCACTTTGGCGAATTTCATTCCCATGACATAACAAGGATTTGAACCATGGGCTAACAAGAACATTAAGCTAGCAACTAAAAACATGCATGAACCTCAAACATACCTTAATCTTGATGCAAGTTTAGCCAACCTCTTCCTAATCCTCTTCCAAACCAAGTATGAAGCAAAACTCCTTCCTTAACCTTAGTATTTTCGCCAACAAGAGAGTGAAAAGAGATGAACAAAATTTTTTCTTTCTTCCTTTAGGACATTCGCCAAGCTATGGAGGAAGATGGACACTTTTTTTTTTTTTCTCATCTACTAACATTAATTGTTTATTCCATACCCTTATTTTATTCTTTCCATCATAACCCATTTACTAAACATGTTTCATGACATGATTTTTGCCCATAAATCCTTGTCATGGCGGCCACTAGCTATGGGGAAATTTGACATGCAAGTCCATTGTTTTGCATGCATCCTTTAATTAGTCATCACACATTTCCCTCACACTTTCAAAGTTTATTACTAGGTCCTTTCTAGTGAAATTCACATCTATAATTCTAAATCAAAGCATAAAAAATATCACACATGAGTTAACACACATTATAGGCAATAAAATAAATATCAAATTATTTTTATGCCTTGGTTTTGTGGTCCCGAAACCACATTTCGACTAGGGTCGTTTTAAGGCTGTCACAGACATGTTTGAGCAACATTCGCTCAATCGACTAACGAATATCAACTATTGAAGTGGTTGATACCTTGTGAAAGTATATAATGATGAAGTGTGAAGTAAGAATGATTATGTGAATGTGTATTAATGAAATGATGCATTTGGCTATGTGAATGTATTGCTTTAATTAAAGCTGATTTTATTCCTTGAGACTTACTAAGCATAAAAATGCTTACCCCGCTGCTTTGGCTCTCTGTTTATAGATTTTGCTCGATAGCAAACGGATTCGGGATCATTAAAGTCAAGTCATCTACACTATCAAAGCCTCCATTTTGGTATAATTTTGGTTGAACTTTGAAATGGCATGTATAGGACTACCCTTGTCGGTTCAATTGTGTTGTGATGTATATGTGTACGGCCATGCTAAAATGGCTCGTAGAAGTCAAGTACTGAACTTAGACCATTTGTGATTTGTATATATATATATGGTTTCATGATGTAATTATGGATTGGAAATGGGAGTGTTGGTCACATGATCAGCCATTGAATGGCTAAAATGGTCATAGGTGAACCTATGTATGGCAAGACTAGTTGGATCATGGAGACTACAAATAGATAAGACCTACCTTGAAAACAGATGCTGGCAGCAGCAGTGAAGTGGTTTTGAAAAATCACCAAAATTTTTAGGAATGGTATTAAATAGTGAATAAGTTATGTAAATGAACCTTGATTAGTCTACTTTCATATGGAAGAAACGAAACGGTCATAGGAATTACATGTTAAGAGATATTAATGCTATTGTGAGACAGGGCCAGAACGGTTTCTGGGCCCCCTGTCGCAACTTTAAAAATTTACTATAAATTATCCAGAAAGAATCAGGAGTCATGCCTTAGATGTACAGATTCAATTTTGAGTCTAGTTTCATTAGAAACAAATGGCACCAGTATTAAAGCCCTGTACAGGGAGATATTCAAGTTGTAATGCGCAAAGGTCAGAGCAGTCGATCTCTGTAACATTGGTGATTTTAACTAATAAACTGTACCAATTGGCCCAACCAAAAATTCTAGAAATAAATCCATGGATGGATATATGAGTCTAAATTCAGGAAAAATTTATGAAAACAGTTTCCAGTTTTGAAACTCGAGATATGATTTTTAAGGCTGACAAGGACGCAGTTTTCCAAATTGACCGGAAATGTCAAATTGATGGGCTAAACATGTGGATTTGGCTTGTTAACCCTCGTGTCCGACACGGCGATGGTCTCGGGTTCGGGTGTTACAATTTTATTGGTATCGAGCCACGGTTTAGTCGATTCTAGGACTACCGTGATGTGTTTGGGGTCTAGCTATACATGCCATTAAATGATGAATCGATAGTGTGGTGATTTCGACAATTTGACTTTGTGTTGTTTATTGTAATGGATCCCGATCCCAACCGAGCGATAGCTGATGATGTGGAGAGTGTGGCGCTGCTCCCGCCAAGCAAGGACAGCGCCATGGACTCCCAACCTATGGCCAACAATCCGAATGATGAGGCTAGGCAAGCCTTTTATAGTGTGATGAATGAATGGTTTAACCAATACATTCGAACTAACACTACTGTTCCACAACCTCCATTCCCGACAAATGCAACCCCAAGACCTACAATACCTCCGAATCGACCAAATAAGGTCAAGTAAGCCCCAATGATAGGATTCAAAACATGGGGCCACCGAATTCAAAGCTACGGATGATGATGCTTTGCGAAGCGAGCTGAATTTTGGTTGGACAACACTATCCGGTGCTCGATGAGCTATCTTGTACACCGATGAGTGCCTAAAGTGTACCATCTCCTTGCTACGCGATTCCGCCTACTATTGGTGGAGTACTCGACTTCGTGGTGCCTAGAGAGCAAGTGACTTGGGAATTCTTTCAAACCGAGTTCAAAAAGTATATCACCGAGATTCATCGACCAAAAGCGAAGGGAATTTCTTGATCTTAAGCAAGGTTCTATGTCGCCATCGATCACGAACGAAAATTTGTGAGGCTTAGCCAGACGCGAGAATGCATTTCGTCCGGCTATTATGTGTAAACGCTCGAGGATGGGCTGAATGATGATATAAGGATGTTCGTTGGCATTCTCGAAATACGAGAGTTCGTAGTACTTGTTGAGCGAGCTTGTAAAGTCAAGAGCTTAGAAAGGAGAAACAAAAGCTGATGTGGGAACCGAGAATTCGGAAGAGGTCCTTGGGAAAGTCTCTTCAACAGCATCGAAGAGATTTTGAGATGATGTGAGCCGGTCTAGAGGCGCCGGCTTTTCTAGACGAGGACGCGATCGACCCCTATGACCACACGAGTCACTTCGATCGCCATGGTGGAAATGATCGCGAGAGAGGGCGAGGTCTCGCATTGTGGCAAATGGCATTCGGGAGCTGTTGGTTCCGTGATCGCTCTGCTATAAGTGTGGATCGGCCGACCACTTTATGAAGGATTGCCCGAGGATGCTTGAACAAAATGTAAGTCAAAGTGGAAAGCCGGTGCTACCACCGCCGAGGTAGGCCACCTAGAAATATGGGCAATGTCGTTGGCGGTCGAGAGGATCTAGAGATGCTACCATCGATCCGAGGCTCGTGCTCTCGCTAGTACTTATGCCATACGCGCACGCCGAGGATGCTGCCTCTCCGGATGTCATTACGGTACTTTCACTCTTTTCAATACTAATGTGATTGCTTTGATTGACCCGGTTCTACTCATTCTTATATATGTGAAACCTTAGCATCCAAAGAAGACTTTGCCTATTGAGACTCATCGAGTTTGTAATTGGTGTCAAACCCTTGGGTCATTACGTGCTTGTCAACAAAGTGTGCAAGAAAAGTCCCCTAGTGTTCCGAGGTTCTTGTTTTCCGCAGACTTGATGCTTTTGCCGCTCGATGAATTGACGTTATTCTTGGTTTGGATTGGTTGACCATGTACGATGCGGTTGTAAATTGCAAAAGCAAGACTATCGATTTGAGGTGCGCGAATAATGAGATAATTCGGGTGAGTCTACGGACTTAAAGGGGTTGCCACCGTAATATCGCAATGTTGGCCCGGAAATATGTAAGAAAAGGGTGCGGCGTACTTTGCGTCGTGCTCGATGACAAGGAATCGTAAAAGAAACCCGAATCTGCGTCGTGGTTTGTGAATACCGGATGTTTTCCTCAAGAATTGCCAGTTTACCACTTGCTCGGAAATAGATTTTGGCATCGAATTGGTACCGTACCACTCCAATTTCGATAGCTCCGTATCATATGACACCAACGGAATTAAAGGAGTTGAAAGCTCGCTTGCAAGAATTGGTGGATAGAGGTTTTGCTCGCCTGAGTTGTTCACCTTGGGTGCGCCGGTGTTGTTTGTGAAAAGAAGGATGGAACCATGAGGTTGTGATCGACTATCGTCGCCTTAATAAAGCGACGATAAAGAACAAATATCCGCTACCACGATCGATGACTTGTTCAATCAACTCAAGGGAGCCTCGGTGTTCTCGAAAATAGATTTGAGATCGGGCTATTATCAATTGCGAATCCGAGATTCTGGACGCACTCCAAGACCGCCTTCGAATCGAGATATGGTCACTATGAGTTCCTAGTGATGCCGTTTGGGCTTACTAATGCCCTGCGGTATTTATGGATTTAATGAATCGGATCTTCGCACCATATTTGGATCGATTCGTAGTCGTGTTCATTGATGACATCTTGGTCTATTCAAGGAATGAGACCGAACATGCTGAACACCGAGGTTAGTGCTGCAAATTTTACGGGATAAGCAATTATATGCTAAGTTCAAGAAGTGTGAGTTCGGTTAAGAGAGGTTAGCTTCTTGGGTCATGTGGTATCAGATCGGTATTCGAGTCGACCGAATAAAATTTCAGCCATACTTAATTGGAAGCCTCAGAAATATTACGAGGTTCGAGCTTTTTGGGGCTTGCCGATTATTACCGACGATTTGTAAAGGTTTCTCAACGATAGCCACGCCGATGACGGCTTACTCCAAAAGGATGTTAAGTTCAATGGACGGAGAAATGTCGAAAAGTTTCGATCAACTGAAAACTTATTTGATGAAGCCCCAATTCTAGTGCAACCCGAATCCGAAAGAGTTTGTCATCTATAGTGACACCTCCCTATTTGGGTTAGGTTGTGTATTGATGCAAGAAGGTCGAGTTGTGGCCTATCGTCGAGGCAATTAAAGCCACATGAGAAAAATTATCCGACCCATGATCTCGAATTGGCGCCATCATATTCGCCTTAAAGATTTGGCGACATTACTTATTTGGTGAGAGGTGCCATGTGTACTCGGATCACAAAAGTCTCAAATATTTGATGACCCAAAGAGACTTAAATCTGCGACAAAGACGTTGGCTTGAGCTGTTAAAGGATTATGAGTGGTCATTGACTATCACCCGGAAAGGCGAATGTGGTTGCGGATGCCTTGAGTCGAAATCATTATTCGCTTCTGAGCGATGAATGTGCACTTGTCTGCTCGATCCGACAAAGTGTGTTAGTAGCTAAATTGAAAGCCAAACCATTATTGATACATCAAATTCGAGAAGCTCAGAAAGTCGACGACGAGTTGGCTGCAAAACGGGCTGAGTGTGTTCCGAACAAGGACTCGGAGTTTCAAATCGATGATGACGATTGTTTGAGGCTCAAAAGTCGTCTGTGTGTTCCAAAGAATTCGGAACTCATTTTGATAATTCTGAATGAAGCCCATTGTAGCCGAATGGCAATCCACCCGAGGAGTACGAAGATGTACAACGATTTGAAACGTCGGTTTTGGTGGCATGGTATGAAACGAGACATCTCCGACTTTTTTTCGAGATGTTTAATATGTCAACAAGTGAAAGCGAAACATCAAGTGCCTTCAGGATTACTTCAGCCAATCACGATACCCGAGTGGAAATAGGATCGAGTCACAATGGACTTTGTATCCGGACTGCCATTGTCGTGAGTAAGAAGGATGCGGTTTGGGTCGTGGTAGATAGATTGACTAAGTCGGCTCACTTTGTCTCCGTGCGCATGATTTTTCAATGGACAAATTAGCCAATTGTACGCTTCTCATTGTGAGATTACACGGGTGCCTATTTCCATCGTGTCGGATAGAGATCCGAGATTTACCTCGCGATTTTGGAAAAAGTTGCAAGAAGCTTTGGGTACCAAGTTGCATTTCAAAGACCGCTTTTCACCCCCAAACCGATGGTCAATCCGAGTGGATAATTCAGATACTTGAGGATATGTTGAGATGTTGCGTCCTCGAGTTTAGTGGTTCATGGGAACGGTATTTGCCGTTGATTGAATTCGCTTACAACAACAAATTTTCAATCAAGTATTAAGATGGCACCCTACGAGGCTTTGTACGGTCGTAAATGCCGTACACCATTGTTTTGGACTGAGCTCGGTGAAAGCAAGATTTTCGGGTGGATTTGATTAGAGATGCTGAACAGAAAGTGAAAGTAATCCGTGAAAGTCTGAAGATAGCCTCCGATCGTCAGAAGTCGTACGCGGATCTGAAGCGTAAGGATATCGAGTATCAGGTGGGTGATAAAGTGTTTCTCAAGGCATCGCATTGGAAAAAGATACTCAGATTTGGCCGTAAGGGCAAGTTGAGCCCGAGGTTCATTGGGCCATATGAGATATCCGAGCGAGTCGGTCCAGTGGCATATCGTTTGATTTTGCCCCCTGAACTCGAAAAGGTTCACGATGTCTTTCATGTTTCGATGCTTCGACGCTATAGATCCGATCCATCGCACGTGATTAGTCCATCAGAAATTGAAATTCAAGCTAATATGAGTTATGAGGAAGAACCGATTCGTATCCTATCACGGGAAGTGAAAGAGTTGCGAAACAAGCGGGTTCCGCTAGTGAAAGTGTTATGGCTCAAGCACGGGATAGAAGAAGCTACTTGGGAGACCGAGAACTCTATGAAAGAGCGATATCCAAACCTATTTATCGGTAAAATTTTCGGGGACGAAAATTTCTTAAGTGGGGGAGAGTTGTGACATCCCTAATTTGACCCTAGTCGGGAAGTGGTGTCGGGACCATTAAACCGAGTCTTATAAGTAATTAAAAGTTATATTCTATGTTTATGATGTTAGCAAATGCATGTGTGAAAGTTGCATGCATTAATTTGATCATTTCTATGTGAATTTATTAAGATGGACTTATATGAAACATTGTTGAAAGGTGATAGGCCAATCTTCAATGGTCTAATAGTATATGCATGCAAAAGAATGGTTTTGCATGTCAATTTACCCAAAGAGAAGGAAGTGGCCGGCCATGATGATGAAGATGGGCAAAAGAAAACATGTCTTAAACATGTTTTGATAGTGGTGGATGTTAGAAATAATAAAATAAGAGCATGGGTAAAGAAATGAAAAAAAATGAGCGGATGCTTTCCCCCTTGTGCCGTACATGAGAGAAACAAAACAAAGAAAAAAAATTTTGTTCATCTATTTTCACTCTCCTTTTGGCCGAAAATACTAAGGATAAGGAAGGAGTTTTGCTTCATACTTGGTTTGGAAGAGGATTAGGAAGAGGTTGGCTATACTTGCATCAAGAGTAAGGTATGTTTGAGGTTGCGCCATGAGATTCATGCATGTTTTTGGTTGCTAGATTGATGTTCTTGTTAGCCCATGGTTCAAATCTTTGTTATGTCATGGGAATGAAATTCGCCCAAGTGAATATGGTGATAAAGCCATTGCATGCTAAGTGTGAAGCTTGATGATGATGCATGCAAAGATGGATTGTCTACTCTTGAAATTTCTTTGTAGCCATCTTGAGTAAGACTTTGAGTTTTCTTTTTGTTTAACCATGATTGAAGTTGAAAGGGCATGATTGTGATGTATTCGCCATGATGCATTCATGAGCATGGTTCATGCTTCTTGCATGATAGTTAAAATTTGTGTTTTGGATGGCTATGGGCACCTTGAATTTGACCATGCACATATATGTATATATATGTTTGCACATGATGTTTTGGTTATGAAGTAAGTGATGAATATGTTTGTTTAAAGAAGAAAATGTTGAAGAATGTTTGTGAAATTGCAAGTATAATCGGCCACATGAGGGGAAATTGGTGTGCATGCATTCGGTTAGAGGCAAGCATATTGATGCCTATTCTTGGCTTAGAAAATTCGGCTAAGAGGAATATTAACTAATGTGTTGAGTTCGATTCATGATTTCGTACATATGCGACTTTGATGCCTAATGAGTATATATATTGACTAAGTACCTTGAATTCCTCTTTCGATGCTCAAATGATTAAATCGATTTATTTGTCAAATTAAGCTCAAGAGCAAAGGGGAGCTAAATCCGATAAAGGGAAGGAAAAAGTGATCGAATAGCCGTAAAAGCCGTTCGACAACATCCGAGGTAAGTCCTCAAGAAGTGACCCTACTTGAATTATGTGAAATGAAATATGGATGTGTAATGATTATCGATTTATGTGTGTATGAGTATTTGAATGATACCCGGCTAAGTCCCAAGGCAATTATGCTAGTGATTACCTTTGTGTTTGAGCCTTAGTAACGAAAATGAAACATGAATGCCTAATGATTAATGATGTATGTGTGCATGAGCAATTGAATGATATCCGGCTAAGTCCCAAGACATTTATGCTGAAATTATATCCGGTTAAGACCAAGGCAATTGTGCTAGCGGCTACATCCGGCTAAGACCAAGGCATTCGTGCAAGTCGTTCTATCGGGCTAAGACCAAGGCATTCGTGCACGTGGTTATATCTGGTTGTATTCGAAGAAGCTTGGGCTGGAGGTGAGTGTTGGTTGCTGTAATAAATTCAATTAGTACGCTCGAAAAGCCCAAAGAATAAGGTATGTTTATATGTGCATTGGAAAAGTCGACATGTTTGAGCAACATTCGCTCAATCGACTAACGAATATCAACTATTGAAGTGGTTGATACCTTGTGAAAGTATATAATGATGAAGTGTGAAGTAAGAATGATTATGTGAATGTGTATTAATGAAATGATGCATTTGGCTATGTGAATGTATTGCTTTAATTAAAGCTGATTTTATTCCTTGAGACTTACTAAGCATAAAAATGCTTACCCCGTTGCTTTGGCTCTCTGTTTTATAGATTTTGCTCGATAGCAAACGGATTCGGGATCATTAAAGTCGAAGTCATCTACACTATCAAAGCCTCCATTTTGGTATAATTTTTGGTTGAACTTTGAAATGGCATGTATAGGACTACCCTTGTCGGTTCAATTGTGTTGTGATGTATATGTGTACGGCCATGCGAAAATGGCTCGTAGAAGTCAAGTACTGAACTTAGACCATTTGTGATTTGTATATATATATATATGGTTTCATGATGTAATTATGGATTGGAAATGGGAGTGTTGGTCACATGATCAGCCATTGAATGGCTAAAATGGTCATAGGTGAACCTATGTATGGCAAGACTAGTTGGATCATGGAGACTACAAATAGATAAGACCTACCTTGAAAACAGATGCTGGCAGCAGCAGTGAAGTGGTTTTGAAAAATCACCAAAATTTGTAGGAATGGTATTAAATAGTGAATAAGTTATGTAAATGAACCTTGATGAGTCTACTTTCATATGGAAGAAACGAAACGGTCATAGGAGTTACATGTTAAGAGATATTAATGCTATTGTGAGACAGGGCCAGAACGGTTTCTGGGCCCCCTGTCGCAACTTTAAAAATTTACTATAAATTATCCAGAAAGAATCAGGAGTCATTCCTTTTATGTACAGATTCCATTTTGAGTCTAGTTTCATTAGAAACAAACGGCACCAGTATTAAAGCCCTGTACAGAGAGATATTCAAGTTGTAACGTGCAAAGGTCAGAGCAGTCGATCTCTGTAACATGGGTGACTTTAACTAATAAACTGTACCAATTGACCTGACCAAAAATTCTAGAAATAAATCCATGGATGGATATATGAGTCTAAATTCAGGGAAAATTTACGAAAACAGTTTCTGAGTTTTGAAACTCGAGATATGATTTTTAAGGCGACAGTGACGCAGTTTTCCAGCCTGACTGGAAATGTCAAATTGATGGGCGAAACATGTGGATTTGGCTTGTTAACCCCTCGTGTCCGACACCGGCGATGGTCTCGGGTTCGGGGTGTTACAAACCATTTTTAGTTTAAACCTTAAAACATGTACACCTTGTAAAATATCTTTGGAAAGAACTTTTCAAAACCGTTTCCAAAAATACCCTTCTTGGGCCTAAGTTTTTCAAAAAGCTTTTCGGACTTGATCCACAGCCGAGTTGTTTCAACCAGGCTCTGATACCACTAAATATAACATCCCAAACCCAGCCCGGACATTACGGTCGAACCCGACATGTCACATTAAAACGTTACTAGTGTAGTCATGTTTTGTTTAAAATCTTTTCTTAGAGTTCAAAGAATATTTTTGTTTTAAATTAAAGTGAATAGAAGCTGTGCACCAGGTAAGATACCAGAAAAGAGGAGGTGAGTCTATTAGACTGCTTAAGTACCAAGCTCTCCACAGATCCACTCCTAGACATGCACACCACCATTGCCACACTTTAACTGAGCGATTGTTTAGAAGTAACCATTTTGTTTTATCCATTTGAAACATTTATTATCTTTTTTTTTTTTATTTTTTGAAAACGTTTTAGTTATGGAAGCTTTGTCTTGTTTCACGATATTTTGAAATCGGATAATTTCTTTCAAAATGTGCCCTAGAGCTATTCAATTTCAAACATTTAAATCAAACAAACCAAAACAATTAAAAATAGTTAAAGCGGCCTTATTACAACTTAAACCCAAAAGAATTGAAGTAAATAAAAGCTAAGAAAAATAAGTTTGCAGTACGTGTGACCACTCCGAATCCTTCACAGCTCCAAGTCCACATGGTTGGGGGTTACCTGGATGGATAAAATTAAGGGGTGAGTTTGGAAAACTCAGTGAGTAAATTAACCCAACCATAGTCCAGTTCAGTTCAAACCACAGAAACAGATTAAGTTGGGCCTTAGCCCTATACAGAATTCAGAATGAAGCCCGTAGGCCCATAACATAGATAGAATAGATATTTCAAGCATGCAGAAAACCCAACCCATATCCATCCGTATACACCCCCGTGCCAACCTTACACCATGTGGGGAGATTATTCGACCCACCTATCCATCTACACGTCACAAGTATGCAACATGGCTACCAGAACAGATTTTATGACAGAGTCACCAGATACAGATAATTGTGGCAGAGCCACCAGAAACAGATATTTGTGGCAGAGCCACTATATCAGATATTTGTGGCAGAGCCACTAGAACACTTCCTCCATCATTATAACCCATATCTCATGCAACAGATATACGTGTCATTGTATACAACAAACAAAATCAGAATATCATGTATTTCAGTTAGAATTAACCCTAGGGGTATAATGGTCATTTTGCACCCAGGGGTAAAATGATAATTTTCATACTTAGGGTATTTTATTAAATTTACCTATTTTAGGGTTTACATACATATTACAGCCATTAATGCATCCACAGAAACACTTATCGAGGGTTCTTACTGAATTGGGCCTGTTGGCCCATTTACCCGTTTTCGGCCCATTAAGCCCAAACATACCGAAGTGTACGAAATTGTGCACTCTACAATCATACCGCTTGTGATTACCAAAAGTAACAAACAAACCACCTAATGAATGCTCGCACGTTCACAAGTCACAAAATGTCGGCTTTTCGGCATTTCAGCTTTTCGGCTTTTGCCGATCTAGTCTATGAGTGAGTGTTGTTTACACAACTGTTCTGCAACGATACGTTGGTGAGATCCACACACGAGTTGCCTACAATTGAGTTACTAAAACGTCAGTCTAAATATCAAAAACAATCTACGTACTAGACCCCTTACCATATTCGGCCAACAATGCCTTAAACCCCAAAGTTCTTACCTTTCTGCCAAAATATGGGTTAGATCTAGATGTCCAACCAAGTTAACCTTCAAGCCCTTCGCTACACGCCCCCTTGTCCACCCTAGTGCATACAAAGCCAAAAGAAAGAGGCAAAATGCCCTTAGTCCCAACGTTAGTCACCCTTAAGGGGTGTCGGCTTTTTCTTAAACCATGAATAACTAACGAAAGTGATTCAAATGCTTAACAATCATTGTTCTGCCCAAGAAAGTGTTCTTATCTATGATTCTAATCTCGATCTACCGTATTCTGAAGAGACAGGTTCAAATAGCCAAAGATTTAACTTCCTACACCGCAGATATGAAGGTTTTCACTTTTGAAAGAAAAAGGAAAGGGGTTCGCTATAGCGAAATTGCTTTTGAAAATAATGAAGAAAGGAAAATAAGGGAAGAGAAAGAAAGAGAAGGGTATGGGTTCGGCTATGGAGAAAAGAAAAGATGAAAGAAAAGAAATGATAAGAAGGGAAGTAGTATTCGGTTATAGAGAAACGGCACAGTGAGGGCTTCAAAGTTCGGCTATGGGAGGAAAAAAAAAGAAAAAGAAAAGAAAATATGAATGAAAGAGAGGGGAGAAGGGAAATAATATTCGTCAAGAAAAAATTAAAAAGCACCTAAACCTAGCCGAATTGCCTATACTTAAGACCCTTGGCCGGCCAACTCTTGCCCCTCAAGAGTCCAATATTCGGCCAACACCAAGTCCTTGATCAGCTCCTAAATTTCCTCCCTTATCTCATCCTTACCCAATCCCTTGATCATCTCAAACTCGTCCATCGATTAGCATTATCCTTATCCACCCCTTGTACCACTTCAGCATGCTGCTAGAAAGTCTGGATCAGACTCCAACTCCTTCCCTACGCATGTAGCAAAAACCCAAGCCTTCTGCATGCAAGGTGAGACTCGAACCCCAGACCTCCGTCCGCGCTTGTGCCTACGCCCGCGTTGCTGGCCACTGCACCACGCTTCCTTATTTACTAATATACAGTCATAATTAATTATAAACCTTACCTGCTGAAGCTCCGGTTACTTGCGAAATAAAAAAGAAATTTTGCCTGCTATACCACTCGAACCCGCGACCTACTAAACACACACATACACTTCATGCCACTGCACCGAGGTTCCTTCCATGACATAATCCTCTTTCAATTATTTTATAACCCTTACCTGCTTTAGTTTTGGCCCGCTTTAAAAATAGAACGAAGTTCACCCGCGCAAGGAATCAAATCCGCGCCCTCTCCGCGTACCCAGGACACTGCTGCTACTGCACCACAGGCACTCCTTGTGTTAGATTATGCTCACAACTCCTTTTAACCCTATTCTAACCGCAACCTGCATACTAAAAAAAACCCAACTTGCACGCGCCGTGCCTTGAACCCAGGCACCTCCCACGCCCTCCTAGTGTCCTTAGCCACTAGGCCAGATACCTGCTTGTGCTAAAACTCAGCCCAAGTTATTAATAAGGCCTATTGCCCAGATTCCCTTAAGAGGCAAAATTTAAGAATTTTGCTAAAGCTATGGGCCGAGCCCTGGACCCTTTTTCCCAAACCATAACCTTTCGTAATTTATTTAATTACTACACTAAACATACGAAATAATAATAAAAAAATAATAACAACAACATCCAAAATATTTGGGCCGTCTTCTACCCGAACCCAGACTCAAGGCTCAATACTTCTAGGCCCAAAAATCGGGGCGTTACGCGGCTATTCAATTACTTTAGCTTTTCCCTTGTCTGAATTTGCCCCTCTATGCTCTTGAGCTAAAATCAACAAATTTAACTTCTCAATCAAACACATACGTACGACAACCATATACATTTCAAAAGCTAATTCATTAGCAACATTTTTCCACTTAATTCTATCACCATTTCATTTTCAAATTCATGTACTTTGTAATTCACATTCGAACACTCAATAAATCCATTTCTTTCATATAAACAACCCACATAACTCATTAATTCATGAACACATTCGGCACTATGCATCTTTACAAATTAAACAATTTTGGCCACCTTAAAATCCATTCATGCACTCACAATTTAAATAGATTCACTACTCCACAATCGGTCAATTAATTATATAATTAACCATAGTCGAATACCAACCCAGTAGATATTTGTTCACATTTCTTTAACACATATTTACCAACAAGTCTATGTATTAGCTTTTAGCATATTCGGTCATTAGAGCAACCTATTTAATTTTCATGCATTCTTTTAAAGGTTACCAAGACCATCCTATGATTAAATATATACATCATCTTTCATAATACACGAAATTCCTATTAAAACTCTCATACATATACATTTGGCCTAATATACTTCACAACTATACCCCTAGGCTGAATATTCACAATGTTCTCAAAACATAATTTACTCAACTTCCAAGCCAAGTTATCTAAATAGACCATCTATACATAAGTACCAAGCCTCAAACTTAATTTATAACTATCTAAATCATTTAAAACATCCAACACCAAATTTTCTTTGTATTTCATACTATAGCCGAATGCCTATTCCAAGCAATTGAGCCACACATAGTTCAAATTTCAAAATTTAAACTTATAAACTTACAATCACATGGATTTTAACATTATAGTCCATTAAAATTTCATTCATCAATTTCTATCATCAAATACAAATTTTTGCAATTTCCTATCATGACCGAATGCACAATTAACCAACATTTAACAAATTAATTCATGGGTTTAAAGTAAAACCAAGAGAGGAACTCAAAAACATGAATTTTCAACCAAACTACCCTGAACTTACCTTGAATTTATCACCCCGAATGACCGGATATTCAAGAGCTTCTCTTCTTCTTTTTGTTTTCTTTAGTTTTAGCTAAGTGATAAAAATAAAGCTCAACTTTGTTTTTATCACCTCATTTTATGTTATAAAATAACATATATTATTTTATACCATAATTTAAGTTTATAATTTATTATTATATAAAGTACATGATGCATTAAACCAACCCCACTACCGTACACTTAAAAAAAGTGGTAAAATAGACATGCAAATCCTCTACTTTAATAATTTACAAAATTAATCACTTGGACATTCACCTATCACATTTTCAAAGTTTCTCAAACAAGTCCTTTTTAGCTAATTCCACATTCAAATGAAAAAATTAAGACACGATACTTTCACACATGAAACTTCACATTTAATAAACATAGAAAAGAGCATTTAAATAATTTTGTGACTCAGTTTTATGGTCCCGAAACTACTTTCTGACTAGGGTCAAATTAGGGCTGTCACACACCAGCCTCACCAGTAACTGAGACAGGGTCTCATGACCGAGCAGCTGGGGATAATAATTTATCCCAAGTAATGCTGCGTGTTCTTGAAAGGGTTGCTAGAGCAAGTAATGAATCAGTTGGCCAAGGGTCAATTTCTTTGCGACTCCGGTGTAATGGAGCGAAAATCTTCAGGGGTGCTTCTGGTGTAGCCCCAAATATGGCAGAGTGTTGGTTGGAGGCTACTGAGCGGATAATGGACGGCCTTGACTGTACTGTGGAGCAAAAGTTAGAAGGAGCAGTGTCATTACTGTGGGATGAGGCCTACCAATTGTGGCTCACTATGACAAAGGGTATGCAGGCTGACCGTTTGACATGGGATTCCTTCAAAGCAGCCTTTTCAGGGAAGTATGTTTGCGCGAGTTATGTAGATGCCCAAAGAAAGGAATTTCTAAACTTGACCCAGGGGAATAAGACTGTAGCAGAGTACGAGGCAGAGTTTCTGCGGCTGAGTCGGTATGCTTGCGGGATAGTCACAACCGAGTATGAGTGCTGTGTGTGGTTCGAGGATGGCCTCTGAGATGAGTTACGTGTACTGATAGCTCCATAGAGCGGGTGAAACTTTACAGCCTTTGTTGAGAAAGTAAAAATTACTGAGGATGTGAAAAGCGCTGAGTGCCAAAACCGCAAAAAAGATAGGGGCAACAATGAGAGGGATGTTGGACTCTCGGGTTCTTTTGGAAGGCCTATGTGCAGGGCCAAATTTGATGGGCCAATCCAAGCGGTTCCTGTTATTGCTGCAATACCACAGTCTTGTGCTGATTGTAGAAGAGCTCACCAAGGTGAGTGTTGGAAACAAACTGAAGCGTGTTTCTGGTGTAGGTCCATTGATCATCAGGTTAAAAACTATACTTAGAGTCCTATTCAGATGCAAGCTGTAGGCCAGGGCCAAGTTCAGCCAGGAAGAGGTGGTCAGCAGCCACCGAGAGGCCGTAGACAGGTCAGAGGTGGAAATGGTTTGGGACGAGGTCGTGAGTATTGGGTTGAGGTACTGGTAACACTGAGGCGAGACATCCAGCCTTGGTCTATGCTGCTCGTCCCTGAGAGGATGGTGACACCCCTGACGTCAGAACTGGTACATTCCTGATTTATAATGTACCATAGACTGCTTTAATTGATATTGGGTCTACACACTCGTATGTTTGAAAATACTATTAGTGAGATGACTGGGTTGAGTCTACTGGGACAGACGATTAGGGTGAATAAGTTGTTCAGAGACGTGCCCTTAGAGGTCCAAAGGGTTGTCTTTCTGGCGGATTTGATGGAACTACCGTTTAGTGAATTCAATATTATATTGGGCATGGATTAGCTAATGAAACACCGTGCGGAATTGGATTACGCTGCTAAGCGTATGGTGTTAAAGTCTACTGAGGATGAGGAGGTGACTTTGATAGGGGAAGAGATTATCTATCTAACGTAATTTCAGCGTTAAGGGCCGAGAAATTGGTTCGCAAGGGTTGTAAGACGTTCTTGGCTTACGTCAGCATTCTTGATTCTAAAGGTCCTGTTAGAGATGTCATAACTGTTAAGGAGTTTTTGGATGTATTTCTTGAAGATCTTCCTGGGTTACCTTCAAACCGTGAGGTCGAATTTGGTATTGAGCTCCTACTTGGAATAGCTCCGGTGTCCATCGCCCCTTACAGGATAGCACCAAAGGAGCTGGTGGAATAGATATCTGAGATTTGAAGCTTTCTGGGTCTGGCTGGGTATTACAGACATTTTGTTGACGGGTTTTCACTAATTGCTACACCTCTGACTAAGTTGCTGCGTAAAGGGGTACAGTTTAATTGGACTGATAAGTAGCAAGAGAGTTTTGAGAAACTGAAGAAAATTCTGACTAAGTCCCCTGTTTTAAAACAACCAGAGTCTGAGAAGGAATTCACAGTCTACAATGATGCATCACATATCAGATTGGGTTGTGTGTTGATACAAGAGGGTAAGGTGGTTGCTTACGAGTCTCATCGGCTTAAGCCCCACAAGGTGAATTACCCCACTCACGACTTGGAGTTAGCTTTGGTGGTTTTCACACTAAAGATTTGGAGGTATTACCTATACGGTGAGAAAACTATTATTTACACAGATCATAAAAGCTTCAAGTACCTCCATACTCAGAAGAAGTTGAACTTTAGGCAATAAAGGTGGATAAAGTTGCTTAAGGATTATGATTGTTCAATTGAGTATCACCCAGGTAAGGCTAACGCGGTTGCTAACGCACTAAGCCGTAGGGTTGTATCTGATTTAAGAGTAATGTTTGCTCGTCTCTGCCTATTTCATGATGGTAGCTTATTGGCTGAGCTTCAAGTGAGACTGACCTAGACTGATCAAATTAAGGAGAAACAATTGTTGGCTGAGTCATTGGTTCCCCATTTTGGATTAGTTAAGAATGGAGAGACTGCGAATTTTGGGCTGAATAGTGGGTGAGTACTATGTTTTCGTGAGAGATTTTGTATGCCGAGGGATTCTAATTTAAGGTAATCTATACTGCAAGAAGTGCATAGTAGTCCGTATGCTTGTATCCTAGTAGAAATAAGTTATATTGAGATCTTTATGAGTTGTAATGGTGGTCGGGGCTTAAGCGCGAGGTTACTGATTTTGTGGGTAAGTGCTTGACATGCCAGCAAGTTAACGTTGAGCATCAACTGCCTCCTGGATTACTGCAGCCAGTAAAGATTCCACTCTAGAAGTGGGAGAGGGTAACCATGGATTTTTTGAGTGGGCTACCCTTAATGCCGACTAAGAAGGATTCGTTATGGGTTATTGTAGACCAATTGACTAAATCTGCCTACTTTATATCGATCTGCACAGATTATTCATTGTAGAAGTTGGCTAAATTGTAAGTGGCCGAGATTTTGAGACTGCATGGGGTACCAGTTTCTATCATTTCAGGCAGAGATCCTAGATTTACATCTCGGTTCTAGAAGAAGTTACACGAGGCTTTGGGTACAAGGTTGGACTTCAGTACTGCGTTCCCTCCCAAAACAGATGGTTAGTCAGAGAGGGTGAATCAGATACTGGAGGACATGTTAGGATGTTGTGTATTGGATTTTCGAGGTAGCTGGGAGGACTACTTGTCGTTAGCGGAGTTCACATATAACAATAGCTATCAGTCCAGTATTCAGATGGCATCGTACAAGGCATTGTATGGTCTTATGTGTCATACTCCTACATGTTGGACTGATCTGGGTGAGTGGCGAGTTCTGGGGCCAAAGATGGTTTCTAATACCGGAGAAAAGGTGAATTTGATTTGAGATCGTGTAACACTCCAAACTCGGCCTGGACGTTTTGGCTACATCAGGCGGTGTCACATTGGAATGCTTTTCGAAAACTTGTTCTTGAAGAAAACCTGTTTGGAAATGTACAGCCTCTTTGTTAATTCTCGAATTATTCTAGATTATTCGTTATTCATTTAAAATTATCATTACTTTTAAAAGTCTTATTATTGCGGAAGCATTTCAAAAGCATTGCAAAGATGTATTTTTTTAAAGTAGTTATCGTTTCGAAAAATCGCATTTTACATTCTCAACAGATATAAATCGTAGTAACCAAAACCCATATTTAAACAAGAAAATTAAAGAGGCCTTATTACATAACCCAAAATGATGTTCAATAGCAAATAAAAAGAGAATAGAAATAGTGGTGTGGCCATCACTGAGGTCCTCACAGCACCGATCCGCCTAAGCATTACCTGCACAGTTAAGTAGAAAAGTGTGAGTATGAAACTAAGTGTGTAATCCCTAGCTAATGAGCAGTCAAACATACAATATCAAAATAGTCTAGGTTTAAGCCCATATCAAAGGCAATATCAGTGTGCGCCTTAGCCCATTGTAGTACAGTATCAGTAAGGCATAAAGAAACCCTACCAACCATCCTCTACACTCCATTTCGTCCAGCCCTGCACTTCATGTGGGGAATAAATCGACCCATCCATCCCTACACTCCAGAACAAAGAACCGATTTTGGCACTAACAGTATTTGTAGCAGAGCTGCTAGTAATAGGCTTATAGCCTTTCAGTACACTTCATCCAATAATATATATATATCCTACCCCATGCAATGCAACATAATATAAATGTATATACGATAAGAATGGCATGCTCAAATAGTTATACATCACATATGGGTATTTTGGTCATTCACCTTATAAGGGTAAAATAATCATTTCAAAAATTAGGGTTTAGGTAGACTTACCGACCCAACAGTAGGTCTAAAGTCGTCTCGTGCGACCTGTACAACCTTTAACAGTTAAACAGCACAAATGGGCCCGAGCCCACACGCTTGTGTGGCCCATTAAGCCCAAATAATGGCCCTAGCTGTGTACAGAACACAACCGGCCTAATATTTCCCATAAATCTTGTAGTTTGCCCGTACGGGCTCATAAGCCCATGGGGCCTACACGGGGCATTTCGGCCCATCGTTGCCCAACGTCGGCCTAAGCCCATGAAATGTTCATAGTGGCCTTTTCGATCGAATGCCTACACTTTGGGCATTCGGCTCACCACTCGAGCGAGCATACGCTCGTGTGGTGTCAATAGTTTTATACTTCCGGCTTTTTCCGATCCATGTTAAAACTAGAAAGTGCAAAAAGTGAAAGAAGTAATTAGTAAAAGTCGAATAAGCACAAAGCAAAACTCGAAAGAAAACCCTTTCCCAACACTAATCGGCCAAAAAGAAAAAAAAATAATGAAAACAGCCGCTATTGAGCAAAACCTTAGCTGAATTTCCTGACAGCCAAAACCCCTCATTCGGCACACTTCCCTCAAACTACCCAACTCCCCACAATTCTCCTAAAATCTCTCCACACATCACTCCACCTGTTCACTATCCACATCCCTGCAATATCTCCTAGCTTCTCTCTTCTCAACCACCTATTCAAACTCATTCAAACACTTCAATTTCAGTCAACCTAGGACACTACCACGGCATAACAGCAAAAAAGAACATCCATGTGTGCTACAAGGCTCAAGCTCAAGACCCCCAGTTATCCCAACATGCCACCTACCACCAGACTAACAAGCTCTTTATGACACACTCTTCCCAGATTTATTTAAGACTCTCACCACTAGCAAACGGGGTTTATTCATTACAAAACCAAAATTTTGTACAAGCCCAAGCTCAAACTCAGGACTTCTCCAGCACCCCTCAGGTTACTCAACCATTGGAATAGACACTTACTTAAGCAGCACAACACATAATAATTAAGACCTTATATTTCAGGGTGATACAGGTTGATTAAAGGAAACATATGATAGGCAGAAGTCTTTTGCAGACTTAAAGCATAAAGAGATCGAGTACTCTGTAGGCAATTATGTCTTTCTGAAGTTCTCACAATGGAAGAAAATTTTGAGATTTGGACGGAAAGGCAAACTGAGCCCTAGATTCATCGGACCTTACCGAGTACTGAAGCGTGTGGGACCGGTCGCCTATCAACTCGAGTTGCATCCTAAATTAGACAAAATTCATGATGTGTTCCATATATCCATGTTGAGGTGATACTGATCTGATCCCTCATACATAGTGCCAGCTGAGGAAATTGAGATTAGACCTGATCTAACTATTGAGGAAGAATAGGTACAGATACTGGATCGTGACATTAAGGTATTAATAAGGAAATCTATCCTACTGGTCAAAGTGCTATGGTGTAATCATGATTCAGAAGAAGCTACGTGGGAACCAGAGCAGGTGATGCGACAACAATACCCTCACTTATTCTAACCAGGTAAATTTTGAGGCCGAAATTTCTTTTAGGGGGTAGAGTTGTAACGCCCCAAAAATATAGGGTCTGTAATTTTGCGTGATTTGGCATAAATTCCATGTTTACCTTAATGGCTAGGTGATTTGGGTGTATTTGGGAGTGTCTGGGAAGTCTTGGGTTCTAGCTCTGGCTTTTGTAGAATTTTTGATTTTCTCTTAAAAGAATTTAGATACAGGCACATGGCCTTTTTAAATAATTGTGTTTGTTTTATCTCACAAAAAGCCTTGTGGCTGCAAGAAGCGTGTGGAGCATCTGAGGGGGCATGGGTTCGAATCCTAGCATTACAAAAGGGATTTTACTTTATGTCTCTGTGGTGTGAGAGGTAGAGTTTGATTCAAACTCTGCAGAGGTGGTTGAAGAATTGGTCAGAAGAGATTTGGATGAAAGTCGATAGGGATTTGGGGAGGAAAAGGTGGAGAGATAAGGGGGAGAAAATCGTGGAGTTTGGGTGGGAAGGTGTTGGCCGAATTTGAGACTCTTTGGGGTGTGTATTTGGCGCTTTGGGGGAACACTTTGGGGGAATTTCTCTTCTCCTTTAGTGGTGGAAAATAGGTATAGGAACAATAGGGCTTTTCATTTTTGTTTTCGGAAACTTTCCTCTTGAGTTTTTGTTGTTTCCTCTTTTTGTTTGGTACTTGTTTTACCATTCGGGTCTTCCTTCTTTCAACTTTTCTTCCCAATTATTTTACCGAATACAAGTTAGAATGTGCCAAACTTTCTTTTGAACCCTTTTCCCTTTCTTCTTCACATTTCCTCTCTACTAAATTGGCATTCTTCTTTTCCTCTTTTCTAAACCGAATACCTTAGACCTTCAATCCCTCTCATGGTGCTTGATCGAATATACAATCTCAGGATCAACTCTGCCTCCGTCTCTTCCTCTCTTCCTAGGTAATAGTCGAATACCTTGTGTTCTCCTCACATACTCTAAAACTCTGACCAGCCGACCATAGCATTGGTCGTTTCATGCTCTCATTTTGTCTCTCAATTTCTGTTGTGTATCTACCATTACTTTTCTCGTAGTTACCAAGCCGAATATTGGTGGTAAGAAATTAAGTTGTATTTTTAGTTGCTTTGCAGTTTTCCTTTCTAGGATTTTTGTTACTTCTATCTAATGATCTTCCTTCGGTTTACTCTCTTAGATCGAACGCTATACTCTGCTCACGTGTGCCACCCTTTAAGTTAGTATTTGGTTCTGGGGATACGGTAAGTTGTCCTCTATCTTGCTCAAGTTGTTGTTGA
Source organism: Gossypium arboreum (assembly GCF_025698485.1). NCBI lineage: Eukaryota > Viridiplantae > Streptophyta > Magnoliopsida > Malvales > Malvaceae > Gossypium > Gossypium arboreum. The sequence continues at coordinate 18,636,731 of NC_069071.1, forward strand.
TGGGTATAAACTACATCCTTAATCAACTCTCTAATGAGATCTATTGTTATACAGTTAGGGGTCATTCGACAATTGTGGGAGTCTAGCCAAGCGATTTAAGGTTTTAGGCTACACTCCTATTTATCAAGGTTAGTGGTATGGACAATATAGATATTCAGGGTTCTAAATGTTATTATTAACGATTTAAGGGCTGATTGAATATTTAGATTGAATTTAGGTTAGTGCTTTTAGGATTTTTGCAAGGGGTCGCTTAAAGGTGTGTAACCGTACACCCAATTTGGCTATTGTCAAAACGTTGAATAAAGGGGTGTATCCACACCAATTTATTACGATGAATCGGCAAAAGCTGAAAAGCTGAAACTTTGGCATTGGAGGCCTCAGAGTGTGTGAATGCTCATGTGGTAAACTGAGCCCACAAATCACAGATCATAGACTTAGAGGCTGCCATGAGCGTTCTCGTGCGCTTGGGCCATTAGAGGCCTCATTGGGCCGTGTGGGCCCAATGGACTCGTGGGCCCCACACAGATAAAATTCACAGTAAGTGACAAATAATGGAATGGGGTATGGACATCGCATAGTAGACACGAGCTGTGAGCCCACTTGGGCCAATTTACATAGTTTTGGCCATATGGGTTATCTGAGTCATACGAGACAACTGTAGACCTTTTGAAGGGTTTTTACCTGTACCGAGACCCTAAAATTAGTTAAATGACCGAAATACCCCTAAGAGGAAAAAGTACTATTTTACCCCTAATCGCCGAAATGACCATTATACCCCTAGTGGTTGGTTAATTGATATGTGTATGACATTTATATATGACTAGTTTTGAGTATGACATATTGCATACACGTAATATTTATGACACGACATACTGCATAGGGTTGGGTTTCTGATTTGGAGAAAGTATTGTATTAGTGGCTTTGGCATGTAATTACTACTTTGGTGGCTTTGCCACATTTACTATTATTAGCAGCTTTGTTGCATTACAGTTAGTAGCTTCGCTGCGAAATTGGTGTGTTGGTTGGGTTGGTCGATATAATCCCCACATGGTGTGTTGGTTGCTACGGGTGGTGTATTGGTTGGATTGAGGTGGGGTGGGTTAGATGACTGCACTATTCTGACACTGTATTGGGCTTAGAACCATGCTGTTACTATATAGGGCTAAGGCCCAGACTGTACTAATACTGAATAGAGTCAGGCCCAAATTGTTCCTGCATGCATGGTTTACAGTTTGGTTGATAGTGGGTTACACACTGAGTTTTTATAAACTCACCCTTTCTTTCTGTCTGTACAGGTAATCCCTAGCCATAGACAATTTGGTGTTGCGATGGACTTCGAGGTGGCCACATGACTGCTGTGTCTTACACTTGTCTTTATTTAATTTACGTTTCACTTTTGGGTTTTTCATTTTGTAATAAGGCCGTTTGTGGGTTTTAAGTTCTAATTGGGTTTTGATTTCTTATTTTAAACTGCTAGTCTAGGATAACACGAGTTTTCAAAATCGTGACGGTTTTCTAAAGAACACGAGCTTTCAATAACAAAGTTTTCAAAAAGCTTCTGCGGTATAAGTTGAATAAATGTACCAATGTCAAATAAATTGGTAAACGATTTGACAAGAACTACTGTTAAATAATAATAAAAGGATTTAAATTTAGTAACAGATTTTTACCGAAGAGATCAATTTTAGAAAGACACTTCGATGTGACATGCCAGATTTGGCCGTAATATCTAGGTCGGGTTTAGGGTGTTACAATTAGTGGTATCAGATTCAGGTTGCAAAACTCGGCTGTGGAATGCATTTTTGAAAATTTGATATTTAAATGCTGTGATTGGAAATGTGGCATACAGAGTCTCCGGCACCAAATCTGTAAGTTTTCTGACACTATTTATTGCTATAGATTGAAATGTATTACCGAGGGACTACTATAGGTAGCAAGACTACACTGAAACTCTTTAATTAGTGTAGGTTGAGACTATAGAAGACTGAAAACTGTAGTAAGATTCTGTTCTGCGGAAACAAACCCTAATTATTGTCGTTCATAACACATTGTTAATAATTATTGAAATTATAAACTGATTCATAAGACTTTAAAATAGATAATTTGCTATCAAATTGAGCATAAGAGGTACTCGTAGAAGGGGTACACGAGGTAGAGGAAGTGCTAGAGCTGGGTCTTTAGCATCGGGTCACATACCTGCTAGGGAGGCACCAGCCTCACCAGTAACAGAGACAGGGTCTCATGACCGAGCAGCTCGGGATGATGCTCTATCCCAAGCAATGTTACGTGTTCTTGAAAGGGTTGTTTGAGCAAGTACTGGATCAGTGGGTTGAGGGTCAATTTTTGAGCAACTCTGGTCTAATGGAGCGAATATCTTCAGGGATGTTTCTAGTGTAGCCCAAAATGTGGCAGAGCATTGGTTGGAGGCTACCGTGCGGATAATGGATGACCTTGACTGTACTGTGGAGCAAAAGTTGAAAGGAGCAGTGTCTTTACTGCGAGATGAGGCCTACCAATGGTGACTCACTATGAGAGAGGGTACACAGGCTGACCGTTTGACATGGGATTCCTACAAAGCAGCCTTTCCAAGGAAGTATGTAGGCCCAAGTTATGTGGACGCCCGAAGGAAGGAATTTCTGAACTTGACCCAGGGGACTAAGATTGTGGTAGAGTACAAGGCAAAGTTTCTGCGGCTGAGTCAGTATGCTCGCGGGATAGTTGCAACTGAGTATAAGCGCTGTGTGCAGTTCGAGGATGGCCTCCGGGATGAGTTACGTGTGCTGGTAGCTTCGTAGAGGGATTGAGACTTTGCTGCCCTTGTTGAGAAAGCAAAATCTGCTGAGGATGTGAAGCGCTCTGAGCGCCAAAATCGCGAGAAAGATAGGGGAAAAAATAAGAGGGATTTTGGACGCTTGGGCTCTTCTAGAAGGCCTATGAGGAGGGCCAGATTTGATGGGCCAGTCCAAGAGGTTCCTGTTATTACTGCAAGACCACAGTCTTACACTGATTGTGGGAAAGCTCACCAGGGTGAGTGTTGGAAATGAACTGGGGCGTGTTTTTGGTGTGGGTCCATGGATCATCAGGTTAAATACCATCCTTAGAGGCCTATTCAGATGAAAGCTATAGGTTAGGGCCAAGTTTAGACAAGGAGATGTGGTCAGCAGCCACCGAGAGGCTGTGGACAGGTCAAAGGTAGAATTGGTTTAGGACGAGGTCGTGGAGTACCGGATAGAGGTGCTGGTAACACTAAGGCGAGGCAGCCAGCCTTGGTTAATGCTGCTCGCCCCCGAGAGGATGGTGACACCTCTGATGTTAGAATTGGTACATTTTTTATTTATAATGTACCATACACTACTTTAATTGACATTGGGTCTAGACACTCGTATGTTGCATGCATTGTGTCTGAGGCGCTAGGTATTCAGTTTGAAAATACAATTAGTGAGATGACTGTGTTGAGTCCACTATGACAGCCGGTTAGGGTGAATAAGTTGTTAAGAGACGTGCCTCTAGAGATCCAAGGGGTTGTCTTTCCGGTGGATTTAATTGAACTTCCGTTTGGAGAATTCAATATTATATTGGGCATGGATTGGCTAGTGAAACATCGTGCGAAATTTGATTGCATTGCTAAGCATATGGTGTTGAAGTCTACTGAGGATGAGGAGGTGACTGTGATAGGGGAGCGAAGAGATTATCTGTCTAATGTAATTTCAGCATTAAGGGCCGAGAAACTGGTTCACAAGGGTTGTGAGACATTCTTAGCTTATGTCAACATTCCTGATTCTAAAGGTCCTTCTGTTGGAGATGTCAGAACTGTTAAAGAGTTTCCAGATGTATTTCCTGAAGAGCTTCTTGGGTTACCTCCAAACCATGAGGTCAAATTCGATATTGAGCTCCTACCTAGAATAGCTCTGGTGTCCATCGCCCCTTATAGGATGGCACCGAAGGAGCTGGTGTAGTTAAAGGCTTAAATTCAAGAGCTATTGGACCAACGATTCATCCGACCGAGTGTATCCCCATGGGGAGCACCAGTGTTATTCGTGAAGAAGAAGGATGGATCCATGCGCATGTGCATCGATTATCGTCAACTGAACAAACTGACTATCAAGAATAAGTACCCTTTACCGAGGATAGATTATCTGTTTGACCAGCTGCAGGGAGCTTCAATTTTCTCCTTGATAGATCTTCGATCTGGGTACCATCAGCTAAAGGTTAAGGAGGCTGATGTGTATAAGACGGAGTTTAGGACTTGTTATGGTCACTACGAGTTTCTAGTGATATTGTTTTTGTTGACGAATGCAGCAACGAATTTCATGGATTTGATGAACTGAGTATCCAGCCCTATCTGGATTAGTTCGTAGTTGTGTTTATAGATGACATATTGTTGTATTCAAGAACTGAGGTGGATCATGATGCACATTTTCGAATTGTTTTACAAATCGTGAGGTAAAAGTAGCTTTACGTAAAGTTCAGCAAGTGTGAGCTCTAGCTACGAGAAGTGACATTTCTAGGTCATGTATTCTAGCTATGAGAAGTGACATTTCTGGGACACGTAGTGTCTGCCGAGGGGATTAAGGTTGATCCTTGAAAAATTGAAGCCGTATTGGATTGGAAATCACCAAAGACGATATCTGAGATTCAAAGCTTTTTTAGTCTGGCTGGGCATTACAGACATTTTGTTGAGGGGTTTTCACTGATTGCTACACCTCTAACTAAGATGCTGCGTAAAGGGGTGCAGTTTAATTGGACTGATAAGCAGCAAGAGAGTTTTGAAAAAATGAAGAAAGTTCTGACTGAGGCCCCTATTTTAAAACAACCAGAGTCTGGGAAGGAATTCACTGTCTATAGTGATGCGTCGCACAACAGATTGGGTTGTGTGTTGATGGAAGAGGGTAAGGTGGTTGCTTACGTGTCTCGTTAGCTTAAGCCTCACAAGGTGAATTACCCCACTCACGACTTGGAGTCAGCTGTGGTGGTTTTCACATTGAACATTTGGAGGCATTACTTATACGGTGAGGAAACTATTATTTACACAGATCATAAAAGCCTCAAGTACCTTCTTACTCAGAAGGAGTTGAACCTTAGGCAACACAGGTGGATAGAGTTGCTTAAGAATTAGATTGTTCAATTGAGTATCACCCAGGTAAGGCTAACGTGGTCACTGACGCACTGAGCCATGATTTGAGAGCAATGTTTGCTCGTCTCATCCTGTTTGATGATGGTAGCTTGTTGGCTGAGCTTCAAGTGAGACTGACTTGGACTGATCAAATTAAGGAGAAATAATTGTTGGATAAGTCATTGGTTCCTCGTTTATGATTAGTTGAGAATGGAGAGACTGCGAATTTTGGGCTGAATAATAGGGAGTATTATGTTTCCGTGGGATAGTTTGTATGTTGAGGGATTCTAATTTGAGGCAATCTATACTGCAAGAAGTGCATAGTAGTCCGTATGCTATGCATCCTGGCGAAAATAAGTTATATGATATCTTTTTGAGTTGTACTGGTGGCCAGGGCTTAAGCGCGAGGTTACTGATTTCGTGGGTAAATTCTTGACATGCCAGCAAGTTAAGGCTGAGCATCAATTGCCTTCTGGGTTACTGCAGCCAGTAAAGATTCCACTCTGGATGTGGGAGAGGATAACAATGGATTTTGTGAGTGGGTTACCCTTAACGCCGACTAAGAAGGATTCGGTATGGGTTATTGTAGACTGATTGGCTAAATCTGCCCACTTTATACCGGTCTGCTCTGATTATTCGTTGCAAAAGTTAGCTAAATTGTTCATGGCCGAGATTGTGAGATTGCATAGGGTACCAGTTTCTATCATTTTGGACAGAGACCCTAGATTCACATCTCGGTTCTGGAAGAAGTTACACGAGGCTCTGGGTACAAGGTTGGACTTTAGTGCTACGTTCCATCCCCAGACAGATGGTTAGTTAGAGAGGGTGATTCAGATACTGGAGGACATGTTAAGATGTTGAGTACTGGATTTTCGAGGCAACTGGGAAGACTACTTGCCATTAGCAAAGTTCGCATATAACAACAGCTATCAGTCCAGTATTCAAATGGCACCGTACGAGGCAATGTATGGTTGTAGGTTTCATACTCCTACATGTTGGACAGAGCTGGGTGAGTGGTGAGTTCTGAGGCCAGAGTTGGTTTCTGATACCGAAGAAAATGTGAAGTTGATTCAAGGTCGTGTAACACCCCAGACCCGGCCTGGACGTTATGGCAACATCAGGCGGTGTCACATTAGAGTTCTTTTCGAAAACATATTCTTGAAGAAAACCAGTTTGGAAATAAAAAGCCTCTTTGTTAATTCTCAAATTATTTTAGATTATTCGTTATTGTAACACCACGAATTTGGGCCTAGAAGTATTGGGCCTTGAGTGGGGGTCCTTAAGGAGGTTGTATATAGGTATTTAATTGTGCAATGAAATGAAACAATTAAATGTTTGCTTTAGTGGTTAATGGCTTTGAGAAGTGTTGGAGAAATCTTAGGTTTAAACTTGGGCTTTAGCAAAAATTTTGATATTAAGTGAAAAAAAACTTGGATGCTTGGATGAGGGCCTTTTAAATTATTGTGGTAAATAAATGACACAAGGAAGCATGTAGTCTAGTGGTTGTCTTTATTAAGGTTGTATAGGAGCACGGGTTCAAGCCTTGGCTCTTGCAATTTATTTTGGTTTTTAGGAACCTAGACTTTGGCCTTTAGACCTTATAATTAATTGGGGATAAAATATGACACAAAAAGCCTTGTGGTTTAGTGGCAAGTAGCATGTGGAGCATCTGAGGGGAGGCATGGGTTCGAATCCCATGGCAAGCAAGGCATTTATTTTGCTAACAGGGGGCGGCAAGAGTTGGTGTTGAATTTAAACTCTGATGATGGAGGGATCCCACATCGGGAAGCTAGCATAAGAGTGGTTGCGAAGCTGGCTTTAAATAGAGGGAACCATCAGAAGAGTAAAGGTACCTTTTCTCGGCTGATCCCTTTCGCTGTATGGCGTGCTCGTTTGGGTTGGGCGTCGGCTAAGAGTGCTCGGGCGTGGATTAACTCCATCTCCTATCGTGTGTATTTTCTCGCTACTCTAGTCAGAAGATGGCTACTTCGGGCCGCGATGGGCCGAAAGGGGTCATGTGGGCCTAATGGGCCTACGGGCCCAATTAGATAAGATGTTTGATTGTGTAGTAAATATTGGACTAGGCTAGGTGAATCTCATATTTGTGACTAGATTTGGGCTAAAAGGGCCACACGAGCGTGTGGGCCCATTTAGGCCGAGAATAGGCTTTAGGCCCATTCGTATTGTTACCCCTGTTAAGAATACTTTAGTTTACCAAATTACTGAAATGCCCTCGATTTGTAGAATTACCATTTTACCCTCCATTTATAGAATTACAGTTTCACCCTCGATTTACAAAATTATAGTTTTACCCTCGATTTATAGAATTACCATTTTACCCTCGATTTATAGAATTACTGTTTTACCTTCGATTTACAAAATTACTATTTTACCCTCAGTTTACAAAATTACCATTTTACCCTCGATTGTGAAATTACTGAAATACCCCTATAGGATAGAATTACCAAAATACCCCTAGTTTGTAAAATTACCAAAATACCCCTAGTTTCTAAAATTACCGAAATACCACTGGTTTGTGAAATTACTGAAATACCCTTAATTTGTAAAATTACCAAAATACCTGTAAGACCCCGATCCCGAGACCATCACCGGTGTCGGACATGAGGGGTTAACAAGTCAAGTCCACATATTTTGCCCACCAATTTGACATTTCCAGTCGGGCTGGAAAACTGCGTCACTGTCGCCTTAAAAATCATATCTCGAGTTTCAAAACTCAGAAACTGGTTTCGTAAATTTTCCCTGAATTTAGACTCATATATCCATCCATGGATTTATTTCTAGAATTTTTGGTTGGGCCAATTGGTACAGTTTATTAGTTAAAGTCACCCGTGTTACAGGGATCGACTGCTCTGACCTTCGCGCGTTACAACTTGAATATCTCTCTGTACAGGGATTTAATAATGGTGCCATTTGTTTCTAATGAAACTAGACTCAAAATTTAATCTGCACATATAAGGCATGACTCCTAATTATTTCTGGATAATTTATAGTAAATTTTTAAAGTTGCGACAGGGGACCCAGAAACCATTCTGGCCCTGTCTCACAATAGCTTTAATATCTCTTAACAAGTAACTCCTATGACCATTTCGTTTCTTCCATATGAAAATAGACTCATCAAGGTTCATTTACATAGCTGATTCACTATTTAATACCATTCCTACAAATTTTGGTGATTTTTCACATTCACGTTACTGCAGCTGGCAGCATCTGTTTTTAAGGTAGGTCTTACCTATTTTGTAGTCTCCATGAACCAACTAGTCTTGCCATACATAGGTCCACATATGATCATTTTAACCATGCCAATGGCTGATCATGTGACCAACATTCCCATTTCCAATTCATAGTCACATCATGACACCATATATATATATACAAACCGCAAATAGTCTAAGTTCATTCTTCACTTTTACGAGCCGTTTTGCATGGCCGTACACATATACATCACCACATTTTTAAACCAACAAGGGTAGTCCTATACATGCCATTTCAAAGTTCAACCAAAATTTATACCAAAATAGAGGCGTTGATAGTGCGGATGACTTCGACTTTAATGATCCCGAATCCGATTGCTATCGAGCAAAATCTATAAGACAGAGAGCCAAAGCAACGGGGTAAGCATTTTTATGCTTAGTAAGTCTCAAGGAATAAAATCAGCTTTAATTAAAGCATTACATTCTCATAACCAAATACATCATTTCACTAATATACGCCTTCGGGACATAGCCCGGATATGGTAACCCGCACCAAGGCCTACGGGACTTAACCCGGATATCACGATTGCACAAATGCCTTGGTCTTAGCCCTGATAGAATGACTCGCATACGAATGCCTTCGGATCTTAGCCGGATATAGCCACTAGCACCATTGCCTTGGTCTTAACCCGGTTATAATTTCCAGCATAATTGTCTTCGGGCTTAGCCCGGATATCATTCAATTTCTCATGCACACATACATCAATAATCATTGGACATACATATTTCATTTTCGTTACTAAGGCTCAAACACAATTATAATCATTAGCATAATCGCCTTGGGACTTAGCCGGGTATCATTCAATACTCATACACACATAAATCAATAATCAATACATCCATATTTCATTCCACATAATTCAATTAAGGTCACTTCTTGAGGACTTACCTCGGATGTTGTCGAACGGCTTTTACGGCTATTCGATCACTTTTTCCTTCCCCTTGTCCAATTGTGGCCCTCTAAGCTCTTGAGCTAATTCAAACAAATTCAATTTATTAAAACCTCATTGTGCTAGCTTATGGCGAATATGACAAGGAGTTTAAATGGTCATATGGCCACCCTTTAGCTTGAATACACAATGGTCATGCACATTTTATACTACATCAAGCAATTCAATACAATTCATTCGAGCATCAAGGAAAAGCTAAGGCCTTCAATAGGCTACCCAAGGCCGAATATTCATGTCCATGTTGAGGCCAATTATGCACTTAATACCTCACAAAAACAGCATGCATTTTACTAGTTAATGCTTTGCATATTGTAGCTCAAAACTTATATTATAGCATCAAGCACTCATATGTGTGCTAGGCGAATGTGCTTGCAATTTCACAATCATTCTTCAACATCTTCTTCTTTAAACAAACATATTCATCCCTTAGTTCACAACCAAAACATCATGTGCAAACATATATATACATATATGAGCATGGCGAATTTCAAGGTGTCCATAGCCATCCAAAACACAAATTTTAACTAACATGCAAGAAGCATGAACCATGCTCATGAATGCATCATGGCGAATATGACAATCATGCCCTTTTCAACTTCAATCATGGTTAAACAAAAGAAAACTCAAAATCTTACTCATGAGTAGACAATCCATCATTGCATGCATCATCATCAAGCTTCACACTTAGCATGCAATGGCTTTATCACCATAACAACTTTGGCCAAATACCATTTCCATGGCATAACAAAGATTTGAGCCATGGCTAACATGCACATCAAGTTAGCAACCAAAACATGCATGAAACTCCTAACACAACCTCATACATACCTTAATCTTGATGCCAATTTAGCCAAATCACCTTCTAGATCTCTTCTAAACCAAGCATGAAGCAAAAATCCTCTTTCTTCCTCCTTATGATTTTCAGCCAAAAGATGAGAAAGGATGAACACAACAAATTTTTTCTTCCTTCTTTCTCAACTCACGGCAAGGGGGGGATTTCCACACTCACACAAATTTTTTTCATTCTTTTCTTACCCATGCTTATTTGTTTATTATTTCTCCCTAATGCCCAACAAAACATGTTTCATGACATGTTTAGCCCATATCTCTTTGTCATGGCCGGCCATCACTTGTACAAAGGGAATTTGACATGCAAGTCCATTATTTTGCATGCATGCTTTAATTAGTCATCACACATTTCCCATCATACTTTCAAAGTTCACTACTAGGTCCTTTCTAGTGAAATTCACCTTTATAACACTAAATCAATCATCAAAAATGTCATACATGAATACACACATATTATAGGCATCGAAATAAATTTTAAATTATTTTTATGCCTCGGTTTTGTGGTCCCGAGACCACCTTCCGACTAGGGTCAATTTTGGGCTGTCACAACTCTCCCCCACTTAAGAAATTTTCGTCCCCGAAAATCTTACCGGTAAATAGGTTTGGATATCGCTCTTTCATAGAGTTCTCGGTCTCCCAAGTAGCTTCTTCTATCCCGTGCTTGAGCCATAACACTTTTACTAGCGGAACCCGCTTGTTTCGCAACTCTTTCACTTCTCGTGATAGGATATGAATCGGTTCTTCCTCATAACTCATATTAGCTTGAATTTCGATTTCGATGGACTAATCACGTGCGATGGATCGGATCTATAGCGTCGAAGCATCGAAGCGTGAAAGACATCGTGAACCTTTTCGAGTTCGGGGCAAAATCAAACGATATGCCACCGGACCGACTCGCTCGGATATCTCATATGGCCCAACGAACCTCGGGCTCAACTTGCCCTTACGGTAGAATCGAGTATCTTTTTCCAAGGCGATACCTTGAGAAACACTTTGTCACCCACGATACTCGATATCCTTACGCTTCAGTCCGCGTATGACTTCGACGATCGGAGGCTATCTTGGACTTTCACGGATTACTTTCACTTTCATTCAGCATCTCTAATCAAATCCACCGAAAATCTTGCTTTCACCAAGCTCACCAAATCAATGGTGTACGGCATTTACGACCGTACAAGGCCTCGTAGAGTGCCATCTTAATACTTGATTGAAAGCTGTTGTTGTAAGCGAATTCAATCAACGGCAAATACCGTTCCCATGAACCACTAAACTCGAGGACGCAACATCTTAACATATCCTCAAGTATCTGAATTATCCATTCGGGTATCGTGATTGGCTGAAGTAATCCTGAAGGCACCTAATGTTCCGCTTTCACTTGTTGACATATTAAACATCTCGAAACAAAGTCGGAGATGTCTCGCTTCATACCATGCCACCAAAACCGACGTTTCAAATCATTGTACATCTTCGTACTCCCCGGGTGGATTGCCATTCGGCTACAATGGGCTTCATTCAGAATTATCGAAATGAGTTCCGAATTCTTTGGAACACACAGACGACTTTTGAACCTCCAACAATCGTCATCATCGATTTGAAATTCGAGTCCTTGTTCGAACACACTCGGCCGTTTTGCAGCCAACTCGTCGTCGACTTTCCGAGCTTCTCGAATTTGAGGTATCAATAGTGGTTTGGCTTTCAATTCAGCTACTAACACACTATCGGATCAAATGACAAGTGCACGTTCATCGCTCGTAAGCGAATAATGATTTACGACTCAAGGCATCCGCAACCACATTCGCCTTTCCGGGGTGATAGTCAATGACCAGCTCATAATCCTTTAACAATTCAAGCCAACGTCTTTGTCGCAGATTTAAGTCTCTTTGGGTCATCAAATATTTGAGACTTTTGTGATCCGAGTACACATGGCACCTTTCACCAAATAAGTAATGTCGCCAAATCTTTAAGGCGAACACGATGGCGGCCAATTCGAGATCATGGGTCGGATAATATTTTCTCGTGTGGCTTCAATTGCCTCGACGCATAAGCCACAACTCGACCTTCTTGCATCAATACGCAACCTAACCCAAGGAGGGAGGCGTCACTATAGATGACAAACTCTTTGCCAGATTCGGGTTGCACTAGAATTGGGGCTTCAGTCAAATAAGTCTTCGATTGATCGAAACTTTTTGGCATTTCTCCGTCCATTCGAACTTAACATCCTTTTTGGAGTAACCGTCATCGGCGTGGCTATCGTTGAGAAACCTTTACAAATCGTCAAGAATAATCGGCAAGCCCCAAAAAGCTCGAACCTCGGAATATTTCTGAGGCTTCCAATTAAGTATGGCTGAAATTTTATTCGGTCGACTCGAATACCCGTCTGATACCACATGACCCAAGAAGCTAACCTCTCTTAACCGTAACTCACCCTTGCTGAACTTAGCATATAATTGCTTATCCCGTAAAATTTGCAGCACTAACCGCAGTGTTCAAAGATGTTCGATCTCATTTCTTGAATAGACCAAGATGTCATCAATGAACACGACTACGAATCGATCCAAATATGGTCGAAGATCCGATTTATTAAATCCATAAATACCACAGGGCATTAGTGAGCCCAAACGGCATCACTAGGAACTCATAGTGACCATATCTCGCTCAAGGCGCCTTGGGTACGTCCAAATCTCGGATTTGCAATTGATAATAGCCCGATCTCAAATCTATTTTCGAGAACACCGAGGCTCCCTCGCTTGATCGAACAAGTCATCGATACGTGGTAACGAATATTTGTTCTTTATCGCCGCTTTATTAAGTCGACGATAGTCGATGCACAACCGCATGGTTCCATCCTTCTTCTTCACGAACAACACCGGCGCACCCAAAGGCGAAACTCAAGAGCAAAACCTCTATCCACCAATTCTTGCAACCGAGCTTTCAACTATTTTAATTTCGTTGGTGCCATACGATACGGAGCTATCGAAATTGAGTGGTACCAGTACCAATTCGATGCCAAATTCTATTTCCTAACAGTGGTAAACCCGCAATTCTTCGTGGAAAACATCCGGTATTCACAAACCATGGGCGAGATTCGGGTTTCCTTTCGATTCCTTGTCATCGAGCACATACGCAAGGTACGCTTCGCACCCTTTTCTTACATATTTCCGGGCCAACATTGCTGATATTACAGCTGGCAACCCCTTTAAGTCCGTAGACTCGACCCGGATTATCTCGTTATTCGCGCACCTCAAATCGATAGTCTTGCTTTTGCAATTTACGACCGCATCGTGCATGGTCAACCCATCCAAACCAAGAATAACGTCGAATTCATCGAACGGCAAAAGCATCAAGTCCACCGGGAAACAAGAACCTCGGAACACTAGGGGACTTTTCTTGCACACTTTGTTGACAAGCACGTAATGGCCCAAGGGTTTGACACCGAATTACAAACTCGAGAGACTCAATAGGAAAAGTCTTCTTTGGATGCTAAGGTTTCACATATATAAGATTGAGTAGAACCGGGGTCAATCAAAGCAATCACATTAGTATTGAAAAGAGTGAAAGCACCGTAATGACATCCGGAGAGGCAAGATCCTCGCGTGCGTATGGCATAAGTCCTCGCAGAGCACGAGCCTCGATCCGATGGTAGCATCTCTAAATCCTCTCGACCGCCAATCGACATTGCCCATATTTCTAGGTGGCCTACCTCGGCGATGGTAGCACCGGGTTTCCACTCGACTCACATTCATTCAAGCATCCTCGGGCAATCCTTCATAAAGTGGTCACCGATCCACACTTATAGCGAGAATGATCACGAAACCAACTGCTCCCGAATGCCATTTGCCACAATGTTGACACTCCGCCTCTCTCGGCGATCATTTCCACCATCGGCGATCGAAGTGACTCGTGGTCACAGGGGTCGATCGCGTCCTCGTCTAGAAAAGCCCAAAGCGCCTCTAGACCGGTTCACATCATCTCGAAATCTCTTCGATGCTGTTGAAGAGACTTTCCGAGGACCTCTTCGAATTCTCCGGTTCCCACATCAGCTTTTGTTTCTCCTTCCTAAGCTCTTCGGCTTTACAAGCTCGCTCAACAAGTACTACGAACTCTCGTATTTCGAGAATGCCAATGAACATCCTTATATCATCATTCAGCCCATCCTCGAAGCGTTTACACATAATAGCTTCGGACGAAATGCATTCTCGCGCGTATCGACTAAGCCTCACAAATTTTCGTTCATAGTCGGTAACCGACATAGAACCTTGCTTAAGATCAAGAAATTCCCTTCGCTTTTGGTCGATGAATCTCTGACTGATATACTTTTTTTTCGGAACTCGGTTTGAAAGAATTCCCAGGTCACTTGCTTTTTAGGCACCACAGAAGTCAGAGTACTCCACCAATAGTAGGCGGAATCACGTAGCAAGGAGATGGTACACTTTAAGCACTCATCGGGTGTACAAGATAGCTCATCGAGCACCCGGATAGTGTTGTCCAACCAAAATTCAGCTCGTTCGGCATCATCATCATCCGTAGCTTTAAATTCAGTGGCCCCATGTTTTGAATCCTATTGATCATGGGCTTACTTGACCTTATTTGGTCGATTCTGGAGGTATTGTAGGTCTTGGGTTGCATTTGTCGGGAATGGAGGTTGTGGAACAGTAGTGTTAGTTCGAATGTATTGGTTAAACCATTCGTTCATCACACTATAAAAGGCTTGCCTAGCCTCATCATTCGGATTGCTGGCCATAGGTTGAGAGTCCGCCGGCGCTGTCCCTTGTGCGGGAGCAGGCGCCACACTCTCCCCATCATCAGCTATTGCTCGGTTGGGATCGGGATCCATTGCTATAAACAAACTCAAAGTGAAATTGTCAGAAATCACCACACTATCGATTCATCATTTAATGGCATGTATAGCTAGACCCCAAACACCTCACGGTAGTCCTAGAATCGACTAAACCGTGGCTCTGATACCAATACAATTGTAAGACCCCGATCCCGAGACCATCACCGGTGTCGGACATGAGGGGTTAACAAGTCAAGTCCACATATTTTGCCCACCAATTTGACATTTCCAGTCGGGCTGGAAAACTGCGTCACTGTCGCCTTAAAAATCATATCTCGAGTTTCAAAACTTAGAAACTGGTTTCGTAAATTTTCCCTGAATTTAGACTCATATATACATCCATGGATTTATTTCTAGAATTTTTGGTCCGGCCAATTGGTACAGTTTATTAGTTAAAGTCACCCCTGTTACAGGGATCGACTGCTCTGACCTTCGTGCGTTACAACTTGAATATCTCTCTGTACAGGGCTTTAATACTGGTGCCGTTTGTTTCTAATGAAACTAGACTCAAAATGGAATCTGCACATATAAGGCATGACTCCTAATTATTTCTGGATAATTTATAGTAAATTTTTAAAGTTGCGACAGGGGACCCAGAAACCATTCTGGCCCTGTCTCACAATAGCTTTAATATCTCTTAACAAGTAACTCCTATGACCATTTCGTTTCTTCCATATGAAAATAGACTCATCAAGGTTCATTTACATAGCTGATTCACTATTTAATACCATTCCTACAAATTTTGGTGATTTTTCACATTCACGTTACTGCAGCTGGCAGCATCTGTTTTAAGGTAGGTCTTACCTATTTTGTAGTCTCCATGAACCAACTAGTCTTGCCATACATAGGTCCACATATGATCATTTTAACCATGCCAATGGCTGATCATGTGACCAACATTCCCATTTCCATTTCATAGTCACATCATGACACCATATATATATATACAAACCGCAAATAGTCTAAGTTCATTCTTCACTTTTACGAGCCGTTTTAGCATGGCCGTACACATATACATCACCACATTTTAAACCAACAAGGGTAGTCCTATACATGCCATTTCAAAGTTCAACCAAAATTTATACCAAAATAGAGGCGTTGATAGTGTGGATGACTTGACTTTAATGATCCCGAATCCGATTGCTATCGAGCAAAATCTATAAGACAGAGAGCCAAAGCAACGGGTAAGCATTTTTATGCTTAGTAAGTCTCAAGGAATAAAATCAGCTTTAATTAAAGCATTACATTCTCATAACCAAATACATCATTTCACTAATACACATTCACATAATCATACTTACTTCACCATCCCAACTCTTAGGTTCATACAAAATAACGGCTTCATTAAGGCCGATAACTCGTTCCATCATAGGAGCGGATATGCATACGCTCTTACTCCTAGCGCATAAAGCACACACCACACTTACCTTGTTATTGGGAAATTTCACAAGTGTATTAGCTGAAATTTTCCAGCAAGCTATAATTTTCAAATCACATACCTTGAGCTTAACCGGATACAGCTACTCGTTCAAACGCCTTGGGACATAGCCGGATATGGTAACCCGCACCAAGGCCTCACGGGACTTAACCCGGATATCACTATTGCACAAATGCCTTGGTCTTAGCCGGATAGAATGACTCATACGAATGCCTTGGTCTTAGCCCGGATATAGCCACTAGAACCATTGCCTTGGTCTTAACCCGGTTATAATTTCCAGCATAATTGTCTTGGGGCTTAGCCCGGATATCATTCAATTTCTCATGCACACATACATCAATAATCATTGGACATACATATTTCATTTTCGTTACTAAGGCTCAAACACAATTATAATCATTAGCATAATCGCCTTGGGACTTAGCCCGTATCATTCAATACTCATACACACATAAATCAATAATCAATACATCCATATTTCATTCCATATAATTCAATTAAGGTCACTTCTTGAGGACTTACCTCGGATGTTGTCGAACGGCTTTTACGGCTATTCGATCACTTTTTCCTTCCCTTGTCCAATTGTGGCCCTCTAAGCTCTTGAGCTAATTCAAACAAATTCAATTTATTAAAACCTCATTGTGCTAGCTTATGGCGAATATGACAAGGAGTTTAAATGGTCATATAGCCACCCTTTAGCTTGAATACACAATGGTCATGCACATTTTATACTACATCAAGCAATTCAATACAATTCATTCGAGCATCAAGGAAAAGCTAAGGCCTTCAATAGGCTACCCAAGGTCAATATTCATGTCCATGTTGAGGCCAATTATGCACTTAATACCTCACAAAAACAGCATGCATTTTACTAGTTAATGCTTTGCATATTGTAGCTCAAAACTTATATTATAGCATCAAGCACTCATATGTGTGCTAGGTCAATGTGCTTGCAATTTCACAATCATTCTTCAACATCTTCTTCTTTAAACAAACATATTCATCCCTTAGTTCACAACCAAAACATCATGTGCAAACATATATATACATATATGAGCATGGCGAATTTCAAGGTGTCCATAGCCATCCAAAACACAAATTTTAACTAACATGCAAGAAGCATGAACCATGCTCATGAATGCATCATGGCGAATATGACAATCATGCCCCTTTTCAACTTCAATCATGGTTAAACAAAAAGAAAACTCAAAATCTTACTCATGAGTAGACAATCCATCATTGCATGCATCATCATCAAGCTTCACACTTAGCATGCAATGGCTTTATCACCATAACAACTTTGGCCAAATACCATTTCCATGGCATAACAAAGATTTGAGCCATGGCTAACATGCACATCAAGTTAGCAACCAAAACATGCATGAAACTCCTAACACAACCTCATACATACCTTAATCTTGATGCCAATTTAGCCAAATCACCTTCTAGATCTCTTCTAAACCAAGCATGAAGCAAAATCCTCTTTCTTCCTCCTTATGATTTTCAGCCAAAAAGATGAGAAAGGATGAACACAACAAATTTTTTCTTCCTTCTTTCTCAACTCACGACAAGGGGATTACCACACTCACACACATTTTTTTCATTCTTTTCTTACCCATGCTTATTTGTTTATTATTTCTCCCTAATGCCCAACAAAACATGTTTCATGACATGTTTAGCCCATATCTCTTTGTCATGGCCGGCCATCACTTGTACAAAGGGAATTTGACATGCAAGTCCATTATTTTGCATGCATGCTTTAATTAGTCATCACACATTTCCCCATCATACTTTCAAAGTTCACTACTAGGTCCTTTCTAGTGAAATTCACCTTTATAACACTAAATCAATCATCAAAAAATGTCATACATGAATACACACATATTATAGGCATCGAAATAAATTTTAAATTATTTTTATGCCTCGGTTTTGTGGTCCCGAGACCACCTTCCGACTAGGGTCAATTTTGGGCTGTCACAATACCCCTGATTTACAAATTTATAGAAATACCCTTGACTTTCTAAAAATTATAAAAATACCATTGGTTTACAAAATTACTAAAATACCCTTGGTTTGTAGATTTACCGAAACACCCTGGTAGGATGAAATGACTAAAATACCCCTAATAGGTAAAAAGATCATAAAGCCCCTGTAGGGTAAAGGACCGTAATACCCTTGTATGGTAAAATGATGAATATGCCCTTATGTTCCGTATGACTGATGTGCTTAGGATTTACATATATTGATATTAGAATAGTTAAGTTTGAGTGACAGGTGGTGGTTATCGTAAGTGATTGATTATAGAAACGTTTCAACTTCAACCCGTAACAGGTGTGTACTAACCCTCGTAATAGCTTAGATGGTTTGTAGCTGCGAGGGACTCAGGGATGGCCACACTACTATTTTTGTTTCATTTAATTGCAATAAGTAGCCGATTTATTTCTTTATAAGTTTTATCTTATTAATATTATTATTTGGTTTTGGGTTGTAATAAGGCCATTTTAATTATTTTTCTGGGATTATTTATACCCTATATTTTACTGATAACAATCCAAAATGGGTTAGACTTAGGCCGCGTTTTCAAAATGATAATTGTTTTCAAAATAACACAACGTCACGAATATTCGATTTATCAAAGATATCTACTCAAAGAAATTTCAACTCGTTATAACCTAGTGTGGCAATGGTTGTGGGCATGTCTAGGATTGGATCCAATCGAAGAGCTTGATACTTAAGCAGCCTTTATGGCTCACCTCCTTTGTTACGGATTCCTACCTGGTGCTCAGCTTCCATTCACTTTGTTAGCTTAACAAAAGTCAGTTTTTAAACACTAAAACGAATCATGGATTTTTAGACTTCTATGTGGCACGTCAGATTCAGCCATAACGTCTGGACCGAGTTTGGGGTGTTACATTTAGTGGTATCAGGGCCAGGTTACAAAACTCGACTGTGGTATGGGTAGCAGAAAATTATTGTTATTTTTTCTTTTCTGTTCTTTTTTTAAAATTGGGGTATGAAAAGGGTTTTTCTAAAATTTTGTTTTGAAATCTCTTAAGGAAACTTGACTTGTTTCTAAAAAGATGTTATTGGAGGTGTGGCACACCGAGTCTCCGGTACCAAATCTGTAAGTTCTCTAACTCTGTTTACTGTTATAGATTGAAATGCTATATTGAGAAACTACTATAGATAGTAGCACAATACTGGAACTCTCTAGTTAGAGTAAATTGTAACGCTTGAATTAGATTTAGTATTTATTTGCTGTGCGTTCTGGAAATGTAGAAATTGTTTGCATGTGAAATCCATCCGCTCCGATGGATAAATGCTTTGGGTGTATGTTAGTATTGTTAGTATCAGAGTGCGCAGCGGAAATGTGGTGGTGTACTCTGAGAATGGAAAATTTCGAGGACGAAATTTCTTTAAGGGGGTAGAATTGTAACACCCCGAATTTGGGCCTAGAAGTATTGGGCCTTGAGTTGGGGTCCGTAAGGAGGTTGTATATAGGTATTTAATTGTGCAATGAAATGAAACAATTAAATGTTTGCTTTAGTGGTTAATGGCTTTGAGAAGTGTTGGAGAAATCTTGGGTTTAAACTTGGGCTTTAGCAAAAATTTTGGTATTAAGTGAAAAAAAAAATTGGATGCTTGGATGAGGGCCTTTTAAATTATTGTGGTAAATAAATGACACAAGGAAGCATGTAGTCTAGTGGTTGTGCCGTCATTAAGGTTGTATAGGACCCTGGGTTCAAGCCTTGGCTCTTGCAATTTATTTTGGTTTTTTTAGGGAACCTAGACTTTGTCCTTTAGACCTTATAACTAATTGGGGATAAAATATGACACAAAAAGCCTTGTGGTTTAGTGGCAAGTAGCATGTGGAGCATCTGAGGGGAGGCATGGGTTCGAATCCCATGGCAAGCAAGGAGCATTTATTTTGCTAACAGTGGGCGGCAAGAGTTGGTGTTGAATTTAAACTCGGATGATGGAGGGATCCCACATCGGGAAGCTAACATAAGAGTGGTTGTGAAGATGGCTTTAAATAGAGGGAACCATCAGAAGAGTAAAGGTACCTTTTCTCGGCTGATCCCTTTCGCTGTATGGCGTGCTCGTTTGGGTTGGGCGTCGGCTAAGAGTGCTTGGAGCGTGGATTAACTCCAGTCTCCTATCAGGTGTGTATTTTCTCGCTACTCTAGCTGTAGGATGGCTACTTCGGGCCGCGATGGGCCGAAAGGGGTCATGTGGGCCTAATGGGCCTATGGGCCCAATTGGATAAGTTGTTTGATTGTGTAGTAAATATTGGACTAGGCTAGGTGAATCTCATATTTGTGGCTAGATTTGGGCTAAGAGGGCCACACGAACGTGTGGGCCCATTTGGGCCGAGAATAGGCTTTAGGCCCATTCGTACTATTATCCCTGTTTAGAATACTTTAGTTTACTAAATTACTGAAATGCCATCGATTTGTAGAATTACCATTTTACCCTCGATTTATAGAATTACCATTTTACCCTCGATTTATAGAATTACCGTTTTACCATTTTACCATTTAGTCAAAAGGATAAAATTATAAAAAGTGCAAAACTTGATCTCTAGAAGCTAGAGGTGTCTAATTGCTATGAAATTTTAAATTGGAGATCCTTAAATGGTAATTAGACCATTGGTTAATTTTTTGGACAAAAATGGACATGAAATAGGTGAAATAGAATATTTTTTAAGTTAGGGGCATTTTGGTTATTTAGTATTTAAAATGAATTAAAAATAAAATTAAAAGCCAATTTTTGTCCATCTTCAACCCCATGGCCGAATTTCACAAGCCCAAACCTTGGCTAGGGTTTTTCAAGCTTTCAAGCTCGATTGTAAGTCCGTTCTAGCTCCATTTTTAATGATTTTCTTGTTTTTAAAATCCTCGTAACAAGATCTATCTATTTCTACCGCTAATTTGAGATACGGTTAAAGTCTAGGGTTTTGAACCATGATGAATATGTGTGTATTTTTGTGTTTAATGGTAGAAAATGCATGTTTATGGTTAAAGAAATGACTTTTACAAAGTGATTTTCGGTGAAAATGCATAAAAGGACTAATTTGTAAAAATTATGAAATATGTCATAAAAGTGTGATTTAATGAAAATTTTGGGCTGCTATAAGAATAGTAGAGGTTTTGCTAGGCTTGGGAATCGAATAAATTGAATAGATTTCATTTTTCACTTAGGGGAAAAATATAAATATGTTAAACTTTAGGGGTAAAAATGTAATTTTCCATAATATGATTTTTATGTCACATTGAATAATTTGAATAATAAGTGAGCTAAATTTGATATTATAGATCAAGAAAAATGAGATTCGGGCCTAGAACGAGGGAAAGCGGGTATTTGACGGTTAGGTCATTTTCACCATTTTTGGTATCGAGGTAAGTTCATATGTAAATAATGCAATGTTGTGATTATTTATTTAATGTTTTGATATTTTATGAATTGTATATTTGATTCTATGAATACATTCGACAAGTTTGACAAAGTTCTGACAAAAGAGAAAATCTTGTTTGAACCATAGGAATAGAATAGGATACGAGTGACATGTCACTAGGAACCCACGTGATATTTGTGTTTATGTGATCCGGGTGCTAGTCATGTATGTCCCACCGGTGGCTGTGTAGTCTAGCATGTGTTGCGGATACCTGATAGCTTGTGTGAGTAGCCCATGTAGCTATGTCTTGACTGACAACTTGTGTGAGTAGGCTTGTGATTAGCTCGAGAACGAGCATTTATGTGATACTAGATGTCAGGTAGCTTTAGTTACATATGTGGCACTTATGTGCAAAGACTTTTAGTGTATCCGATTAGTATTCCAAGTGGTTCAACGGGTAATTCAAAGATTATGTCAAATATACGAAAAGATATGACTATGTTATGAGCTCGTACAGGTATGTACGTAAAGCTTATAAGCATTGGCTTCATGATATTATGAGTTCATGATCACTATGAGAGCGACCTTAAGTTAATCTTGTGAATAATTATTTATGTTGATGATGTGTAAATTCAGTTGAGAATCATGTGTTAGGCTTTTGAGCCATATCAAATTGAGAGATAAGATGTTTAGTTCACTTGATTTGTGATTCATTGGATATGTGTGAAAAATGAAAGATTTGCATAATTGCCAATTAAAATGGTTATGAAAGTATGTGAAGTTAAGAGTTTAAGTCATTGAAAGATGTTAAGCTTTGGGCTTGAAAATATGAATACGCATAATTAATGTTCATGTTACTATGAGGCTTGAAATGATTTGTTAATGACTATTATGGTATGTTATATTGGAGATATTATGATCGTTTGGAAAATTTTAAGATGTATTAAATTATGCTTATAAATTGAAGTGGGTAAGCATTGTGATTGAGTAAGTTATGCATATGAAGATTTAATGACGTTTATGTTATGTTATGTTATGTTTGTTGTATGACAAATGTATGACTATTGTTGTTTATTATTTGCATATTAACTTACTAAACTTTGTAGCTTACTCCCCTTCCTTTCCCATATCTTATAGGGTTGTATGCTAGCTCGAGTTAGAGATCGTCGGAGATGCTATCACACTATCAAGCTATCATGTTGGGTAAATGAGCGCTTTCCTTTGAGTCTATGGCATGTATAGGGACTTAGTCATTTTGTATATCTATCGTTATGATATGGCCAATGAATGGCATGTAAATATTCGATAATGACTAGCTATTGGAATGGCTAGTTATGGATATGCTTTGGTGTTATGTATGTCTAAATGAAAGTTAATACAAAGAAATCATGAAAGAGTAAAATTAGCATTAAAACAATTTTGGACAGTAGTAGTAGTATAATTTTGAAAAATCACCAAAAATTGTGGAAATCAAATTAGACGTTGAATAAATTATGAAATTAAAGCCTATTGAGTCTAGTTTTACATCGAAGAAAGGTGTAAGCAAAATAATTTCGTTTTATGAGATAATTAAATTTTTGTGAGATAAGGTCGGAATGATTTCGGGTTCCTCTTTTTTGAATTTGGAAAATAATTAAAGATTTTATAAAAATACTTGGGAGTTCAAATTTATATGTTTAAATTATTAATGCGTTTATTTTCAAGAGAAGAACAAGAACATCATCTGAA
Source organism: Gossypium arboreum (assembly GCF_025698485.1). NCBI lineage: Eukaryota > Viridiplantae > Streptophyta > Magnoliopsida > Malvales > Malvaceae > Gossypium > Gossypium arboreum. Next base: position 18,660,313 of record NC_069071.1, read on the forward strand.
TCTTGTACTAAGAGATAATTAATTTTTAGTGAAGAAAAGTCAAAACTGTCAAACAGCAGAACAAGGATGAATTTGAAGAATTAACTTTACTTATTGGCTAAACCATAAATTCTGAAAATTTTATGGCATGAATATATTTGAGTCTAGTTTCAAAAAAATAAGCGGATCTTAATTTAGAATTCTGTAGCTTAAGATATAAAAAATTTAGTGACTATGACTCAAGTGGACAGTTTTGTTATGAACAGTAAATAATTGTTTTGATATGTTTAAGCCTTGATTATTGTTGTGTTGGTAGCTTAATTGTGCCATGTTAAGTTCCATTGAAAGTGTGTATGTAAGTGTGCAAATGACGATGGAAAATGGCTTGGTAAATAGCCATTTGCTTGGCTACACGGACAAAGACACGGCTGTGTGTCTCAGCTGTGTGAAGGACACGGCCCTGGGACACAGGCGTGTAACTTGGCCATGTGACCCGAAATTGTACATGACGAAATAAACAGAGAGTTACACAGGCTGAGGACACGGGCATGTGACCCCTGTTTTAATGAAAAAATTTTTGAGTTCTCCAAAGTTTCTGGTTTAGTACCAAACCACTTCCAATGCATGTTTTGGGCCTCGTGGGTCCATATAAGGGACGATATGCATGTGTATGAATGGTTTTAAACTGGACGCATTTTTATTACCCAGTTTGGTATGAATGTTTATGTTTAAGTCCGGGAATGCCTCTACCCTGTCCTGGTATCGAACATGGGTAAGGGGTGTTACAGGATGAACCTTAGGAATAGATAGGATACAAATGATATGTCATTAGGGTTTATCGTGTTTTGGGTGCTGGTCTTGTACGTTCTACAGATGGTTGAGTTTTCCGAAAAGTGTTGTAGTTACTCGTCAGCTTTTGTGAGCAGCACCGTGTAGCTACGTCTTAACCGTCGGCTTGTGTGAGCAGACCCAGTGATAGCTCGTGTAACACCCCAATCCCGTGACCGTTACTGGAAATCGAACACGAGGTGTTACCGAGCTTACTTCATTTATTTCCCCCTATTTATTTTTTTTTTTGTTCGAGCAAGTCGGCTAAGCTGTATCGTAGTCGCTTTAAAATCATATCTTGAGTTCTGGAACTCGAAATCCAATTCTGTAAATTTTCTCCGAAACCAGACTCATATATCAATATGGGGGAATTTTTGTAGAATTTTTGGTTGGGCCAATTAGTACAGTTTATTCATTAAATTCTCCCCTGTTCCAAGGTTCGACTACACTGACCTCTGTACCTTACGATTTAAATATCTCCCTGTAAAGGCTTCAATGCCTATGCCGTTTGTCTCTAATGAAACTAGACTCGATAACGAATCTGTACATATAAGGAACGACCTCTAATTATCTCGATAAAATTTACGGCGAATTTTCTAAGTCGAAATAGGGGATCCAAAAATCGCTCTGGCCCTGTTTCACAAGAATTTAATTATCTCCTAACATACAGCTCATATGGTAGTTTCGTTTCTTCCATATGGAAATAGACTCATCAAGCTTCGATTACATAATTTATTCATTATTTAATTCCATTTCTACTAATTTTAGTGATTTTCAATCTCACATCACTATCTGTCAAAGATCACATTACTAAAGCAAACTATGCCTATTTCATGATTTTCCTTGATCTAACTAATAATTCATCATACATATTACAAATTATGACCATGACTAGCCATGCCAAAGGTTAATCATCACCGAGCATCTCCTACTACACTATTACCAAATCATGAATTTAACACCGAAAATAATCACCATGACATATGGCATAATAATCGAGTAGGCCTCAACCAATACTCAACCAAAACCGAATTACCAAGACTTGTGTCCAAACATCATAGAACCAAATCCAACCGAACATTATGCCATTTTCGCATGGCTAAAGTTTACATACCAAATTTCAACAAAACATAATAGCCTATACATGCCGAAATGTTCTCCTAGACCAACTAAAAGAAGATACCAAAAGTTGCTAGCGGTGTGATGACTTGATGACGGTCCCGAGTACGCAAAAAGTCGAGTCCAAGAAACCTAAAATAGGTGACAAGCAAACACCGAATGAGTATATAACTCATGAAGTCATAAGCTTTACACTACCATCCATTAATAAAATTTTCCCAAGAGGAAACAACGAAATGAGGCTAAGTACTCCATCCATACCGAACTATGCCATAGTTTCTTAGACCTTCGATTCAATCTCATTCCAAGTCCTACATTGACATTTCATACGCTATTCAATAGAGTAATTGAGGCATTTCCATACATCATTTTATTTTCGTTACAATCATACAACTAAACGAACTTTCACCTATTCCATGATGAACCTTATGTACGTGACTTCAATTATAATCATCACATAGGTTCAAAACTTACCACGCTCAACTCCAAATATAAACATAGCACCTATTAGCCATGAACTCAAGGTACTTACCCTTTCCGCTGTCCAAAATCGACTCGGTAAGGTCGCACCCTTAATGTAAATAATCTATAGAAAATACATAGTGGGTTCGCACATAGTGCTTAATAATCACCAGCGCACACTTAGTGCCATATACTTTAAACTCGCACACTTAGTGCCATGCATTTCAAGCTCACACACTTAGTGCCAATCTCTCAACCGTGAACACTTATTGCCCGCACACTTAGTGCCGAAAACCAGCCACTCTATACGCTTCACTTCTTTTTTTTACATTCGACAATTTCATCTCTACATACATATACATTTGTATACATTTCACCTCATTAAACACAATTGCATAGGTATTACGATCGTTTAAATCAATACCAAATATATGCTTAATGACTTACC